>NW_027397066.1:99527585-99680079 GCF_003265705.2 Callorhinus ursinus
GGGAATGCGTTAGCCTGGTGATGGGTATTAAAGAGGGCACGTTCTGCATGGAACACTGGGTGTTATGCACAAACAATGAATCATGGAATACTACATCAAAAACTAATGTTGTAATGTATGGTGATTAACATAACAATAAAAATTAAAAAAAATAGAAGTCTTCAATTACTTTCTGTTGTTAGAGGAAAAGAGAATGACTAATTTTGAGAGCCTCACTGCTGCCAGTGGAAGCACGTTGCAGCATGTCCTTAAAACAATCAGTTTTCAACCACTTTCACCAAAAACATTATTCCACCATTCTGCTATCCCACCTTTATGTATTTTGTATATATATAACTTAAGCCCTCCACAGGTGAACAATCATTATAAAATTAAATGCACACAGCTTTATATATGTTAGTACTACGTATAATGGATGTACAGTCAAAGAAGCCTTATAGATGCTCAATAGCATCGGAGCTAGGCCAGAATAAGCCTCCTGGGCTTAAGCAACTCTTTCTGGGCTCAGTCTCTGGAAATAATGCTTTGGATCAAATATGCAAGGCTATCAATGGGTTTTAGGCTATTGTAAAGTCAACTATGACATTTAATTTGGGGGTTTCTATGCCTTATAGCATCAACCTCACTTTAGATGGACTTCTTGAGAACTGTTTTATTTTTCTTTTCCTGTCTACACATTGCTGCTCTGAGTAATGACTAGAAATGCATTCTGAATAAAATAGCTAAGCAATCTTTTGTGAGTAATGGTCATCATGGTATTTAGACCTACCATTTGTCTTTTTTGGGGGGGCTAGGAAAATAAGACAGCAGATCTGCAGTTAATTCCTTCAGTAGTTATTGAATACTTGTTGTGGCAAAGCTTAGTGCTTGGCATTTCTAATAAACTAAAAAATAAGTAAAATGAATGGCCAATATGATCCTATAACGATTACTTAAATTAATGCCAAGTTTTTCTTATATATGCGAGTGAACAATTAGAAATGTTTTTTTTTTAAAGATTTATTTATTTATTTGAGAGAGCGAGAATGAGAGAGAGAGAGTACATGAGGCGGGGGGAGGGTCAGAGGGAGAAGCAGGCTCCTCACTGAGCAGGGAGCCCGATGCGGGACTCGATCCCGGGACTCCGGGACCATGACCTGAGCCGAAGGCAGTCGCTCAACCAACCGAGCCACCCAGGCGCCCCAATTAGAAATGTTTTAGTTCACATTTAAAATCTAAGAATTAATCACAAATAGGAGCAGTTGGTTGGTTTTTCATGTTTGTCAAATGCAATTTCTTTTAAGTTAGTTTATGGATAAACTGATCTTTATTTTGAGTGTGATTTCCTTTCCTTTAAAATCTTCAGAAATCCAGATATTTATTCAAATTTGATCTGGATTTTATTAATATAATCTTCTTTTTAAGATTTATTTATTTATTTGAGAGAGAGAGAGTGGGGGGGTCGGCAATGGGAGAGAGAGAGAGATAATCTCAAGCAGACTCCCCACTGAGCACAGAGCCAGACCTGGGGTTTGACACGAGGCTCAATCTTGGGATCCTGAGATCACGACCTGAGCCTGACTCAAGAGTCGAAGCTTAACCAACTGAGCCCCCCCAGGCACCCTAGTGATATAATCTTTTGACATCAAGCTCTAAGTCCAGAATTTCTCATTTTAGATCAGCAAGAGAAAATTTCCAATCCAGATCTCCTTACAAGTTTTTTTTTTTTTTAAGATTTTTTATTTACTTATTTGACAGAGAGAGACACACAGCGAGAGAGGGAACATAAGCAGGGGGAGTGGGAGAGGGAGAAGCAGGCTTCCTGCTGAGCAAAGAGCCCAATGTGTGGCCTGATCCCAGGACCCTGGGATCATGACCTGAGCCAAAGGCAGACGCTTAACAACTGAGCCAGTCAGGCACCCCTCCTTACAAGTTTTTAACATACATTCATGAAATAAAAGGAAAAGGAGTTAAATTTGAGCAGAAGTTCAAGGCAAAGAAAAAGTCAAATTACTTTGAATTTATTTTTTTTTCTCTTTATAGTGAAGTCATTTAAATGAAAATAATGAGTCATGGCAACTGTAACAATTGTTCTTTCATGTCACAAAAAGTTTGTTTAGTATTTTCTTTAAATATTGCAAGGTTTTAGGCCCAATGAAGAGAAGCAAGATGGCTTTTAGAGAATTTATAATATGTAGTGTGATAAAGTATACTCGTAAAGTACAAGATTCCCAAGGTCTTTCCCGGGTTTCACCAGAGAAGCTGAATATGAGAGCCAAGCCTTGGAAAAGTCACATTTATATATGCAGAGAGGGGAGAGGACAGCATGACAAGTCCGGTGCCCAGAATGAATACCTGGAGATTCAAATACCTACCCAGAGAAGGCTTGGCAGGCATATGGCTTGCCTGGCATCCTCTCCTTATCGTACTGATGACTCTGCTTGCCGCTTGATCTCATCCCTCTTTCCCTCACGCCTCCTCATAGCTTCTCTCAGCACTGCATTCTGTGCAGATACTACCAAGCATTTTCACATGGCAAATACAAGAAAGCCTTCTCTCTAACCAGGCATGCTGTAGGAGTGTGAGTGGAAGAAAACACTGGGATCACCGACAACAGGAGAGTCCCAGAGAATTCACGGAAAGATGGGGGTTACTCGGGGCTCAGGATTTTGGTAAACCACGTGAGGAAAGGTGACGAGGAAATTCTTGTGAGGATGTGAGAAATGGACTGGAGTTTAGAATGAATCTGGTCCACTTTTTCTTGATGAGCACATTCGTTTTGGGGACCATAGTATGGTAAATTTAAAGAGGTTTACCACGGCCCGTTGAAAAGGCACTGGGTGTTGAAAGTTACGACATGAATTCCTAGTCAGTAGGATTTTTTAAAGATTTTTTTTGGTCAAGGTATTTACTGAAGAGGTCTTAGGTAAATTTAATCTGACACTGTAATGTATTTAAAGGAGGGATCCTACAAACTGATCCATAAACAAGAAAGCTACGGTAACAGTCTACACTGAACACAAAGATGGTGTAACAGACTCTAGACAAGCAGTGTTCAAATAAACTTTCCACAAAAATGGAAACATTCTACACTCTCCAGTTTGTAGCCACTAGCCGCTTGTGGCTATTGAGCTTCAAATGTAGCTAGCATGATTGAGGAACAGTGTTTATAACTTTATTTAACTTTAAGTAATTTAATTTAAATTTAGCCACATGTAGTGAGTGGCTACTATTTTGAATAGTGGAGGTCTAAGTCATTTAAGAGTGAGGTTGTCCATATTCTTTCAAAACATATTCCTGGACAAAGACTGCCCCCGCCCCCCACACGATTTTCAAGTTTTTATCAATCTTTGTTTTTAAAAAGGCTTCATTTCCATAAAAACCTCATTCATTTTAACAATCCTATCACTACAAATAGCTATTTAAATATTAAAATAAATTTTAGTTATTACTTTCATTCAAGTCTCATTTCAAGTAACCAGTAGTCACATATGATCGGTGGCTATCATACTGGCGATGTCACTCTAGACACAAGCTACAGAAACAGGAATCAAATCTAAATGCCAAAGATCTGAAACCAAATAAAGAAAAGATCAGTGGCCAGAACTGTGATATTTGGACAAGTGGTGATATAAGGATAAGGAGAATCAGGGAAAATGCCAAGAGACTGAGGCTTGGAGACTGGAGAAATGATGGTAACACTGAGCAAGATTTAGGAGTAGGGGAAGATTCCTCATGGTAGGAAAAAGAAATGTTCCGTCTTAGATACATTGAGGTGGAGGGACTCTACCTGGGTAGAATGATTCCAGTCTCTGCTTCAGAGCTGTCACGCGGTACTTTTAAGTTTAGTGACAGAGAGAATCATTAGGAGGGTGATGTGGTTTGGAGGGATTAAAGACATTTGCAAGTGTGGAAAAAGGCAAGGCCAATTTTGGGTGCAGACTAAACACATCTTTGTGTTTCCCTGCGAGGATAAAAAGTCATCATAGTCATTGGGAAGAGCAAGAGGGGAAAAACAGTGATTACCAGGCGGGGAAAGTAAGGGGTAACAGTGGTGGGTTGGGGGAAGGACAGTTCCATTGTTGACAAGTCATTCCACTGGCGTTAATAAACTATTTTTCTAATAAACAGTTTTTCAGAGCTTGAGAGCTCCACGTTCCACGTGAAACCACATGGCCCTGGGGCCAAGATGTCTGGTATGAGACTTGCTGAGAAAATCCGCTGGTGGGAACCAGAAGATGAAAGAGTCCTGCGTTTAAGTTAAACATCTCTTTAACAAATCGCATCCTTTCAATTAAGCCATGTGTTATTTAATCTAGCAACTAGAGCAGTGCTTTCCATACAGTGGATATACAGGAATTATATACCGGGAGGACAACGGGAAGAAGAAAGGGAGAAAGGGGGGGTAAGAGGAGGCGGTTGCACAATGAAATAACTCCAGGCATGCAGCAAAAATATAAAATTTTCTCCAACATCTGACTCTGTTAGGGACATAGACATACAAGAATGAGTCATCTCTTATTTACATTTTAAAACATGAACTAAAGATCTAAATTGAGTAAAAAAATAAAACATAATTTTTCCCTTTCCAAAAACTCTTTTATCTGTTTTCTGGGGAAGTGTGCGTCTATAGACTATTATACCCATTTTCCATGAGTCCCATCTACCGAGGCATAAGATACTCCATCCATTATATTTAAGGTACTGGTAAAAATCCTCAAAATGGCCTTCAAAGGATGATACATGGAGGCAAAAAGCACATTCATCTGGGCTTTATAACATAACAAATATATGGAAGAACTGTTGCCATCACTAATGTGAAGCAGGCACTGTCTAACCAAAACACATTTACAGATGCCCCCTGAAAATACTTAAATGTAATTAGCTATAAGTTGCTTATTGTAGATGAAAATGGCGAGGTTTGAGGGTGAGTATTGGAAAGGAGGGTCTGTATGCCTCACACAGTTCAAACTGTGAGAAACAATAGGCGGAAAACAGACCTGTACCTCTGAAACAAATAGTACATTGTATGTTAAAAAGAAGAAGAAGAAGATAGCAGGAGGGGAAGAATGAAGGGGGAAAATCGGAGGGGGAGACGAACTATGAGAGACGATGGACGCTGAGAGAGAGGGGAGGGGGGTGGGGGGATGGGTTAGCCCGGTGATGGGTACTAAGGAGGGCACGTACTGAATGGAGCACTGGGTGTTATACGCAAACAATGAATCATGGAATACTACATCAAAAACTAATGATGTCATGTATGGTGATAACATAACAATAATAAAAAAGAAAAAAAAAGAAAAAGAAAAAGCCCCGAATAATGAACATTCAGGAAAATGTTTCTTCCATCCCACTTGGGTTGTTCTATCTGCAGCCTTAATTTGTTTTGGGTATATCTCTTGAGCCCAGGGATCTATTTTCGTTCTGGAATATTCTTGGTGCATTTTTTAATACATGTCTAAATAAGAGCCAGTTCTATTGCTCTATAAACATAATGCAAGTTCTACTATTCAGTCATCTGGAAAAAAAATAATGTGCCTCCTCCTACTACTTTTTGGCTTGATATATTTTTCTATGTGGATTTCATTTCTTAATTCAGAGAACCAGGGACAGTAGATAAATTGAAAGAATATGGTATCACTATGGCTCACCACTATATCAATTGGCCATTCTTTTGAAGCTTTGGTGAATCATTCGACTTGCTTTGTCAAAACAATGGAATATATACATTAATCTTGATTAAAAAAAAGTTTCAATAAGTTGAAATGATCAAAGTGTTAAAAATTATTACAAATAGTTATGTGATTCCAAGCAACTTAAGGAATCCAAATAGAACACTTTTTGTTTTTTAAGGTTTTACTTATTTATTCGACAGAGAGAGAGACACAGCGAGAGAGGGAACACAGGCAGAGGGAGTGGGAGGCCCTGATGTGGGGCTTGATCCCAGGACCCTGGGATCATGACCTGAGCCTAAGTCAGATGCTTAACGACTGAGCCACCTGAACACTCCCAAATAGAACCCTTTAAATTCAAATCGAAACATAGTCCAAAAAAAAACAAATTAAAATATGTTGAGGGTTTTTGCCTACTAATAGGTTTAAAAATAGAATAGAATATGTTAGTTAGGTACTAGTTGAGCAAAGACAAGGCTGGTACAAGTTAGGTACTAGTTGAGCAAAGTCAGGGCTCAGAGATACACGTTCAATATTCATCGTGCTGGAGATTACAGAATTATATCCATAACCATCTCAATATGTTGACTCATGCTTTGCCCTCTTCAGAAATCAGAAGGAAGAACGTGATTTATTATGTATTAACAATTCAACCCAAACCCAGGATTATAAATATTTATACTGTTAAGCTTCTTTTTAAAACATAACGATGATCAATTTTTTTCTTGTTTAAAGGAAAAATCCATTTGAAAAGCAAGGATTGTTGATATGAGTGCTGGCCTTAAAAAACTAATAAAATACTCAGGCACATTTACTGTGTACTCTCCATATCATTTTACAATAATGCTGTGTTCTTCATCTACATTAACAGCTATTATTCTTTAGAGAATGAAAGACAAAGCCGTAAGCAGTGGAGCATATTTGTCAAGTAACCAGAAAATTTAACCGAAATCTCCAAACAGTGGGGAAAAAAAAACCAAACACACAATTGTGAATCTAGTTTTTGTCAAAAGGATTGCATGAAAGAGATCAGTAAAGCAGAAAGAGTTCAGGAATGTTTAATCCCAGAGGAATCACATGTATCAAAGCAATTTGCAAGAATAATTCTCTTACTTTGCTTCTGTGCACAAAGAATAACAAATGAGTTTGCAACATTTACTACCAAATTTGAAGCAGTTTTTTGGCATCAGGGAAGTGATGTCATTACTGCTGTAGGGTTTGGATTTTTTGGTGGGTTTTTTTTTTTTTTTTTTTTTTGGTAGGCAAAAGGGCAAACCTGGCATTGATTTAAAATGTATTCCCAGTGGTCCTTGATTTTGAAAGGCATATAGTTTTATAAAAAACGAAATGTATGCCAGTTCTTTAATGAAGAACAAACAAATGCTCTGCCTTTTATTTTTCCTTCTATATTTGGCTATATTCCGTGGGTATCAGAACTAAGAAAAACACCTTTTATTAGCTTAAAGTTTGATTAAATAAAAGCACTTATCATTAGAAATACATTGAACTGTTTTAATAATCATCATCCATTTTATTTTTCAGATTAAAAGCTCAATGGAACCAGAAAAACTGTCAGACTAAGACCAGAATGTTTGACTGTTTGGTGTTTTTTGGTTTTCTTTTTTTTTTTTTTTTCTAGCCTCTGACATATACTTATGATTGCTTGGTTTATAGTCGTTTAAACAAAGTAAAAATCTGTTTTTCTCTCTTTCAAAGGTCTGGATACATAGTCCAGTGCAGATGTGATAACTCTCATAATCATCCATGTTCTAACATGTTGTTCTTCCTGTCTACCTCAACACCCTCTTTTCATATCATGTGCAACATGGATTCTTTTTTTTATTATTATGTTCAGTTAGCCAACATATAGTACATCATTAGTTTTTGGTGTGGTGTTCAACCATTCATTAGTGCAACACGGATTCTATAACTCCTGCCTTCACTTCTGCATTCCCCCAGCATACGGGGAAAAGGTGCCGTAGAGAGCATGTCTCTTTTCTTTAAAGACAAGATCCAGAAGTTGGCCATTTCACCTCCACTTAGGGTCCATGGGCAGAACTTTTGGGCCTCACTTAGCTGCAAGGAATTTTTGAAAGATAGACTTTATTCAGCATAGGGATACAGCCACTAAAATTGAGGGGTTCTATTCCTAAAGGAAGAAAGGAGAAATGCGTCCTGAGGGACCCCTTTTGTTATCCTCCCCAAGTCATCCCACTAATCATAAAGTAGAGTAATGAAATTTTCAGCAGCTCACTTGCAATTTTCCTGTAACTTAAAATCAATTAGGACTGAAAGGTGTTTGTAAAAACCTTTTTTTTTTTTTAAATTTCACTTTCTTTTTTTTTTAAGATTTATTTATTTATTTATTTGAGAGGGAGAGAGAATGAGAGATAGACAGCACGAGAGGGAAGAGGGTCAGAGGGAGAAGCAGACTCCCCGCCGAGCAGGGAGCCCGATGCGGGACCCGATCCCGGGACTCCAGGATCATGACCTGAGCCAAAGGCAGTCGCTTAACCAACTGAGCCACCCAGGCGCCCTGTAAAAACCTTTTATAAGGAATTTATATTAGTCTTCTCAGACTGCCCTAACAAAATACCACTGAGCCGGTGGCTTAAAAAGTAGAAATTTATTTTCTCACATTTCTAGAGGTTGGAAGCCAAAGATCAAAGTGCCAGCAGAGTGTCTGGTGTCTGGTGAGACATCTCCGCTGGTGTAGCAGGATCAGCTCTCTCTCCTCACGTGACCTTTCCTTGGGACATGCGCAGAGGCAGAGAGAGCAAGTTCTCTGGTGTCTTTTCTTATAAGGACGCTAGGCCTATGGGATCAGGGCCCCACCCTATGACTTGGTTTAACCTTATTTCCATAAAGACCCTACCTCCAAATACAGTCAGATTGGAGGTTAGAGTTTTAACATGAATTTTGGGGAGATAGAAACATTTGCTCCATAATAGAATTTATTAAAAAGTCACGTTTTTTCCAAAACTGGTTAAAATTTGCTTAGTCATTTTATCTCTTCACTGAGGAAATGAAGGCGTGCAACTAAACACTAAGTTTGCTTTACATACTAAAGATGTGTAATTACATCATGAAGAATCCATACTTCATAGTATTATTTATTTTGTTCTCACATTTTAATCAACTCACGTATATTTTTAACACCAGAAATGTTATTCACTTTTTTAATGTTAATTTTGCATATTACACAAAATAAATATTTGAAGAAGTCCACTGAAATCATGTATTTTCAAAACATGATTCGTCAACAATACTTCTGAGGGGTTGGAAGAAAGAAAACTGTGGGGTTGGAAGAAAGAAAAATATGTAAGCAACTTTTTTTTTTTTTTTTTTAGGACCTCTCCTTGTTTGAAAACTTATCGTCTGGGAGAGGGAAGAAGAGGAAACAAATAAAAATAAGTTTTGTCAGGATCAGAGAGCCCTGTCAAACGTTCACGTAGTTGCTCACTTATGACGGGATCCACATGACTAACTAAAGGCAGGTTACCGAATGGATTGCTTTTTTCATTCTAATCGAATAAATTCTTTAATAAACCCGTAGGGTTGGCATGTGTTATGGCGTAAAAAATAGCTCTAATCTATCTGGCAATTGGCACTTCCCTTCGGAAGGATTATGGGGAGAAAAGAATTCAATATCATTAAAAAAAAAAAGAATTCAATATCATTAAACTAATCTGGTGAGGGAACAGGAAAAGTTGATCGCTCTCCGTCAGGTGGTGTTACACAGTGGAAAGATCTGTGGTTCTAGGATGGCAAATCTTGGTTTTTGAAGCCTTGCTCCAACACGTACTTAGGTCTCTGGTCGCGAGCAAGTTCGGAAATTCGGTGAGGTATTAGCAACAACTGGGCTAATCATGGCCCCGGGGTTAGGGGAGCTCCATGTGTAAAATGTAACACACAGGCACCCACTGCTGCTCCCAGTTCTTTGTTGATTGTTTTTCCTCCTCACAGGCAAAGAAACCTACACCCCCTGAATGTTACCTACTATCAAAGTTGAATTTTTTTTAACAGCTTTGTGGAATGAAGGGAGAACGAATGAAGAAATGACTGAAGAATAGGACTGTATTAACATACTATGCTGTGGTTCATGTTTTAAAGCTTGGTAATGATGCGGAATTTTTAAGCAAAAACAAAGGCTGTTTCAGGGCAACTTTTATGAAAGGTGAGGTGGCATTAGCAACATTCCAAAAGGACGTCTGGATTGTGATTTTTTCTGCTTCCTCGGGGCTGGGTGATTTACCAACGCAGGCTGCTTAGCGTTTCTGTTTGCTTTTGGAGATCAAAGCTCTTCACCAGCTCTAATCCTCACAACATTTAGGGAAAATAGCACCTCTTTAAAAGCCCAACAATTCATTTGGTGTATACAAAAGCCTACTGCGAAAGTGACTCTAACATTTTAGGATAAAAACACCATTATTTTCTATACATTATTCAGCATGTTTTTGAAGGTCCAAGTGCAAAAGCAACATTTTAAACTATTTTTCTTTTCTGAGAAACAAATTGAGGGTTCTAGAGGGGAGGGGGTTGGGGGATGGGTTAGCCTGGTGATGGGTATTAAAGAGGGCACGTACTGAATGGAGCACTGGGTGTTATACGCAAACAATGAATCGTGGAACACTACACCAAAAACTAATGATGTAATGTATGGTGATTTATATAACATAATAAAAAATAAACTATTGTACTTTTTTTGCAAATAAGATTGCATCACCTCTACTTTTTGCCTATTGTGTCATAAAGGTATTGAGGATTTTAAAGACATAGTTACATTCCAAATGTCTTTATTTTTATCCCAAACATACTGAAGTAAATTACACTATTAGTATATACAGTAATGGAAAGTGGAAAAGCAGAAAGAGGAAAAATTCTTTATAGAAATAAAAATTACTGAGTTTCAGATAAAGTATTTTCTGGCAGTTTATCAAAATCAATCATAAAATTAGTTTTACATTTTTTTACATACTTTTACATTTTACACATTTTACATATTTTTACATTATTTAAATAAATTACCTAAACATCATGAGACTTATAAATGCATTTTATTGCTCCAACTGGTAATTAACCATTGTTTTGTTTGTTCAGTAAAACCTGGAAGTAGAAGTAGTTGAAAGAAGATTATGAGGGTTGCAGATGGTAAGTTAGCACCCAAGTTTGACCGTCCTGTCAAAGAATCCTGGCGGGGGAAGACTGAGATGTGAAGAGAAGAGCGGCTAAGCAAGGTGTGATATGTGAGGAGAATAGGATAGAAGGTTATACATGAAGATAACTTTTTTTTCTCAAAATAAGTCAACAATGATTAAGTTCCTACCTTCTAGCAACTCATAATTTAGTTGAGGGGGAGGGGCAAACATAACTAAAAAATTATGAAAAGAAAACATCACATGAAAGGAGTACCCATCAAGAAAATGCAAATGAAAAGCACAGTAAGATACCACTCCACACTTACTAGAAAGGCTAAAACTAAAAAACAAACAAACAAGCAAAGAAACACCTGACAACATCAAATGACAGCAAGAATGTACAGCAACTAAGACGCAATTGGTGAGAGTATAAAACGGCATTGCCCATGTATTCCAGACATACCTTTAAGGTGGCATTAAGCACTAAGAGAACTGGTTTTACTCATTTACCACTTATTTAAACTAAGACATAGGCTATTTGTGTGTTTTTCTCTGGCCCAATGTCCTGGTTTCCTATTTCCCTAATTTTATCTATGGAATAAGATCCTTAACTAAGAAGACCTGCTCTCATTCAAATATTTTTTTGTTTGTTTGTTTGTTTTTAAAGATTTTATTTATTTATTCATGAGAGACAGAGGGAGAGAGAGAGAGAGAAGCAGAGGGAGAAGCAGGCTCCCAAGGAGCAGGGAGCCCGATGCGGGACTCGATCCCAGGACCCCGGGATCATGACCTGAGCTGAAGGCAGACGCTTAACCATCTGAGCCACCCAGGCGCCCTCATTCCAATATGTTTTATGGAATTTGGATGATGACATTTTAAGTGTCTCTGATATACCCGGAAAGCTATTGAAATTTTCCACAAATCGAAATTTGGTACAATAAATGAACAATATTTTATTAAAAGCTTTTTTTGAGGTGGAGTAAGTTCCATATAACTTCTGGTTAAAATGGAAGAAATTTGTTAACCACTTTCCCAGTAATCTCAATTCTCAGTATTCACCCTGCGGACACAGAGGTCGGGGAAACTGTGTGAGGAGGCAGAAGGTACTGGATGAAGGTGCATCAAATGCACAAAAATGTTTTCCACATGCACCTATTAGGGTCTGATTCTACTTGGACTGTGATTTGCATGGTTAGATTCCCATCGAATTCAGTTATACTTTTTTTTTTTTTGTAGTTAATAGCATCTGTTACCAATTAGTTTCATACAATGGTTTGCTTGACTGAAACATGAATCCTTTTGTGAATTTACTCTAAATTTAGAGACTGGATTTGCAATCTCCAATCCATCCCTGTTAGGGTCAATCAGAAAAGAGCAATACATATATGTAGTATACATTTTCCTGCCTACATCAAAGTTATTCTTATATTGCCTTGGAAACCATAGGCAGTCACCTAGAGAGTATTTTCAAATCTTTCACCCAGGATTTCAAAGTTTGAACGGTCAAGATTTTGATGACTGGGCACAGCCAAAATCTTGTCTGTACTTCTTGTGAGTAATTTCCCGACCATCTCAAAGAAGATGGCAATTATGCCAAGCCATTGGAAAGATGCTGTTTTGATTAATCTCATCCCATTTTAAATGTTTCCTCTCATTGTTGCTCTTATGTTAATTTAAAAGAAGAGCTATTGATATAACTATTCATGCGTTCAAAAAATGCCCATGTTAACGTGTTCAAAGTTCAATATTGTACTGCAGTATAGTAGAATTCTCTAAAATTAGCAGATGAGATCATTATTAATAAGCTCATTATTTCTTCAATTTTGGAAACAAAGATTTGGGTATGATCCTTTGTAATCAGTCCCTAGCTAGGACAGCTCTTACTGGCCTGCATGATATTCCTTTCATGAGATTATGTGAGATTGGGCCTTCAAAATGGTGCTGACAAACTGAATCAGTCAGAAAAAGGTTGAGTTTGGCCTCTGGGATACCAGTGGTCACCAACAAGATGCGATTTAGCCCTGCACGGTAGACCCTGCACTGCCTCTCACCCACCTCTGATCTACAGCACCTGCTCTGAGTGGGAGTGGCTGCAGGTGTCCCTTCCCCTGTGTGTCCCCATCACTGCATTACCTCTGCAGGTTCTTTAGAACCTGCATCTGATGGCTTTCTATCTGTTGCTCTGTGATGCCAGTGGGCCCTTTTCACCGTGTTCTCTGTTACCTCCCATGTGGTAATCTGTGGTCTCCTCTGTTTTCCTTAAACTCTCCCCAACGAGGGGTGATCATTCTTTGCATGGATGAGACAAAGCTTCTATCTCTGCCATTGGACTGTTACCTGTCCTCCCCACTGAGGGCCATGCATCCAGGGCAGGGGTGAGGACAACAATATGCAAGTGCAGTCCTTGCCACATGGCCCCTGTAAGTAGTCACAATATGGCTGTTTGCTTTCTTCCCAGCCAGCAGGGTGTGGTTCTCTCTGATGTGTCTCCTTCTCTTAAAGGTGCCTTTAATTCAAGTTAGCCTACCCAGAATAATCACCCTTTTGAGTAACAGAAAGTCAATTGATTAGTAACCTAATTCATGAGTGATTTCCCATGTTATTCATACATTCTCTCACACACAAGGGTGTGTGCACCAGAGGGTGGAAATCTCAGAGCCATCTCAGAATCCCACCGACCTGCCTGAATGGTCCTGTAAAATAGTCTTTCAGTTGATTTGTTTTCTCTCTAAGTAAACAAAGAAATCATTTGCAAGTGAGGATTAATGTGACTACTTTCCAATTTTATGCAGAACAAATATTAAATTCTATTTTTTTTGCCTTAATGTAAGTACTATATTTCTCCTTTATATACTCATTTATATACTCATACACAAATGTTCATGCAATGATGTAAATGTATTCATCTGTTCATATTTTGTTAAGAGCTTTCACTAAGAATGGATGTTAAAGATAGTCATTTCTGTGTTCCAAGTTTGTTTATTGTGGTATTTAAAAGCATTATCTCTGGAGTCAAACTTTCTTGTGTTTTAATACTCGCTCTGTTACTAGTTGTGAGAAAATCACTTTTCCTCTCCATGGCTCTGTTCATTTGCAAATGAGGAGAAAAATAGTACCCATGCTAATGAGTTACTGTGAAAATTAAATACATTAACCCGTATGTGTGCTTATGATGAGTGCCCATCACAAGTTTTTTATTTTTAGTAATTATGTACTAATATGCTGAATTATCTTAATAGATCTGCTAACAGAAATAATTCTTCCATTACAAACATGAATTTTCCAAAAAATAATTGAATTTTAAAAAATTTCCTTCACATCCTATAATTCCAGGAAAGATCTTTATTTTAATTCAAATGGCTTGCTCAGGTGGTATAGGTAAGTAAACTTTAATATCTTAATATCTTGATAGGTTGAACCAAACACTTAGGAAAAAGTAACTTGATGTTTTAATGTATAGAATAATATAATTCTTTAAAAGGCAAATTGTCAGGTAACTGGTTGAAGTAAAACTTTCTCTGAATAGATGATTTTATTCATTTAGAGAAAAAATTTCTTTGGACATACATTTTTTAAACGACATTCAAATTCATGAAATAAACAGGAAGAACTACTTTGCAAAGAACAATTTGCTAAGGAAGTGGGTTCAGAATCAATCTGCCTCCTTCTTTGTTTTGAAATTCATAAATGTTTAGCTTCTAAGTACTTATCTATCTAATGGGGTGCTACTAAGCAGTGCTCAATGAGGATCCTTTCCATAATATTTATATCCATGCCCCCTATACGAATATATAAGAATTTGCGGAGGGTGGTATTGAACACTCAACAACTGTTATGGCCCAGGCCTAACCAGTTAGAATGGACATGGCTTACAAACCACTGCTGTGGCCACATGTTGTACATGGGCTCAACTTTAGTCATGATCAAACAGAATTAACAGATGACAAGGGTTAATATCTCCCGAACATTTGCTATGTGCCAGGCATTCTTCTGATACCTTTATCTGTATTAATTGTCTTAATTTTCACCCAAGCCCTGGGATTTAGGCACTGTTATTATCCTTACTGTACAGTTGGAGAAACAATCACGGAGAGGTCAAGAAACTTGCCCAAGGTCATATGGCTCATAAGTGGCAGAACCAGGCTCCAATCTTGGACCATTATGCTCCATACCCTCTCTCCCAGTGTTTGATCTCATTCCTGCCCTGCCATCCTGACTGTGAATTTTCTAATTTAGTAGAAATAAAGAGGAAGAAAAAACATCTTGTTGATCATTATATAATACGCAGAACTTGATTTTTGGTCCAAAGTATGTAATACTGAGCCTGAAACAAATATCTTGGTGATGGATTCCTAACTATGTCATCTTCATGATTTAAAAAGCCACTCACTGTTAATTTCACTTTTTTGAAATGTATTTAATATTTTATATTAAAAGTTATACTGAACTGAACCTGTTGTATTTTTTTAATTTAAAATTGTCATCTGTGTATACATCCTCATTCATCAAGTGGCCCACAGATTCTGAAAGTTTCAAAAACACTGATATGTTAAGGATACATTCCCCTATTGGATGATTAATGAGTATTAAATTTTTCCAGTGGCTATAATGGAACGGACTCGAATTATGAATCAGTCACTTACAATGTGGTTTTAAGTGATATTATTCACTTACCAGATGTGAGATTTCTTGACAATTCATTTGAACAACTTATTATTTCTAATGCTTCCTCACTTCTTTAGAAAAATTTACCATCAGCATAGCTATTACTACAAACCTATGAATTTCATTCAAATCTAAGCATAGATCCCACCTTAAAAGAAAGATCAGTATTCTTAGGATCATGGAAACCCAATTCTCTATTAATCTTAGAAGATAAACAACTAATTTCCAGTAAACCAAATGGGGCAATTAAAGCTCAGAATTCATGAACATGAAAATATTAACACCATCCTGTAGATGGTGCTTTTGGGCATTTGTGTGTTCAAATCATTTCAAGTTAAAATGACTCAGGAGCTATAAATAAAAACATTTGCCTCCTGATGTTTGTTTGTCAGTTTTGAAATACTTAGTCCCAGTCTTTAGTTTCAGGCAAGGTAGCCCTGGATTTCAGATGCTGTGGGTAGGAAAACTGGAAATGTGAGGGCTAACTCGGCCTCAAAACCTGCACTCCCTTCTCATGCTGGGACAGTCACAGGCGAGGGGCGCTACACCCTGATTGCAAACACACTGCCGCCTTGCTGGGGAAAATATATGTGCGGGAAGACCCATTTGAAAGTAACGCCATTTTTCTTCTGAAGTATGGACTTCTGTGCGACAAATAATAAAGTCAAATAAAGATTTAACATTGCAGTCAAAGCAGTGAAATATTCTGAAAGTATCTTCTGACCCGTTATTCTTGTTCACCCAAATGGTTGTCATGGAATAAGAGCCTTAGTAGCAGTGTGGTCATAAACAACGCATACTCTTTCTGTCTCATCATTCTTGGGCTATGGTCATAACACTTTGATGCTTTTCCTAGAGAAATAGTTTCTTTTCCTAATTCTGTCCCTCAGGCATGATTTCCACAGCCTCACATTTGCAGAAATGATTTCTTCTAAAAAAGAAATCTAATTAAACCATTTATCACCTTTTCTTTCTCCAAAGGGGTAGAGTGACAAATTAGCCTTAAAGTCTACTGTGCAGTTGATAGATGGGAAATAAAGATGTGGAGTCATTTATTTTAGCTGCAAGCTTGGGAATAAAACACTTATAGGGCAACAGGCCAAAGGCCTTTCAGAGATGATAGCTTATAGGATGTGTGAGACCTGGCATAGAAACGTCCACCCCTTTGTCTGAAGGGGACAGAATGCTCCATCATCCACCCAAATTCCGACCATTAACCCAGACCTGGGAAATCTAACACTTTGCATTATAGCATAAAGTTAAAGTTAAAATTGTGTATAATATAATATATATTTATATATGCTATAAATATATATAATAAATATATTATTAATATATATAGTATAAATATATATAAATATAATTTCATCATAATATTATGAGAATATGGAACTTGGAGTAAAAGTATGACAGTAAGCTTAGGAAAAATATACATAATACAAAACAATGTAAATTAATTACTATTGATTTCAGTTGGTATTTACAAAATCAAAAACTGAGTGCTATAGAATGTAAGACATCTGATGGGGTCTACAATTATTTCAAAAATAAAGATAAATTCTCAGGCTGGCTTATTAATGAACACAGAAATCTAGTTGGCTCCATAGTTTATTGTTCTCCTAAAATATAATCCTTATTATTCAAAGCACATACACAGAGACAGGATTAGTTCTTTGCCAAGCACATAACTTTTAAATAATTGTTCAATCGACATTAAAATTCAAAAATCCCCCCCTTTCTTCTTTATTTTGGAGTTTAGTTTGGAAATTGTCTTTTTGTAATGGAGAAAAAAACCCCTTTTCATCCTTTGAAAAAAAATATGAAAAATATACTGAATGCAAGCCTGATTGTCTATTCCAGAAAGAGATAAACCAAAAACACATGAAAAGTCAATTAAGGAGGACTAGGAAAGATGGCGGAGGAGTAGGGGACCCTATTTCAACTGGTCCCTGGAATTGAGCTGGATATCTACCAGACCACTCTGAGCACCCACGAAACCAGCCTGAGGTGTAAGAAGATCTGGATCTCTACAAAAAGAACATCGCAGGCGGTTGGTTTCGAGGTCCGAAGCAGGAAACCCTGATTCCACGGGCAGATATCGGAGGATAAATGGCAGCGGGAGGTGCCTGGCCATCTGGGTCCTACACCGCCAGTGAGCGACAGCCTCGTGCGCGCTGGGGACGGGGCACAGACTCGAAGACCGGTAGCGGCGGGGAAAGGACTTTAGGGCAGCCCCCGGGGTGGAAACCTCAGAGCGGAGGGGTTGTGCGTGCGATCTGGGGGCGGCTGGCGGTTTTATTTTATTTATTTATTTAATTGACAGAGAGAGAGAGAGCGTGAGAGGGAACACGAGCAGGGGGAGTGGGAGAGGGAGAAGCAGGCTTCCAGCCGAGCAGGAAGCCTGATGCGGGGCTCGATCCCAGGAGCCTGGAATCATGACCTGAGCCAGAAGACAGTTGCCTTAAACAACTGAGCCACCCAGGCACCCCTACAGCTGGCGGTTTTAGAAGCACAAAGGGCACAGACATGTTCCGACCTGGAGGCAGGACTTGGGGGCGCTGCAGAGGGGTGCACAACCCAGGCCGCTGCAGTTTAGAGCAGCACGGACAGAAACGGAGATAGTGTGGCCAGGAGAGCTCACTGAAGAACAGACTGTGGTCTCTCTGCTCTGAGGCGGAGGGTTGGAAATGGTCTCTTCTGCTCTGACTCGCTGAAGAGTCGCGGAAAGCCGCCAGGGAAAGCCACCAGAGAAAGCCGGCAGAGAACAAAAGCCCCCAAAACTGATTCCCGCTGAGCCCATCCCTCGCCACAGGGGGGCAGGGCAACTCTGCCCAAACAGGGTTGCCTAAGTAACAGCGCGGCAGGCCCCTCCCCCAGAAGACAGGCTGGGAAAATAAGAGGCCAGCAACCCTAACGTCCCAAGAAAACAGGTGCATCTTGCTTGGGTTCTGGTCAATAACCTGGACTCTATACATTCCCTCAAACACCCATCAACAGAATGACTAGGAGGAGGAGCCCCCAAAATAGAAAAGACTCAGAGATCATGATTTATGCTGCAGATTTACAAATGGATGCAGGTATAACCAAGATGTCAGAGATGGAATTCAGGCTAGCAATTGTGAAGACAATGGCTAGAATGGAGAAAACAATTAATGGCAACGTAGAGTCTCTAACGGCAGAAATGAAAGCTGAATTGGCAGAACTTAAAAATGCTGTCAATGAAATCCAATCCAATCTAGATAATCTAACAGCTAGGGTAACTGAAGCAGAAGAACGAATAAGCGACCTGGAAGACAATATAATAGATAAAAAGGGAAAAGGGGAGGCCAGGGGAAAAACAACTCAGAATCCATGAAAATAGAATCAGAGAAATAAGTGACACCATGAAGCATTCCAATGTCAGAATAATTGGAATTCCGGAGGGAATGGAGAGAGAGGGGACTAGAAGATGTATTTGAGCAAATCGTAGCTGAGAACTTCCCTAATCTGGGGAATGAAACAAACACTCGCGTCCTAGAGGCAGAGAGGACCCCTCCCAGGATCAAGGAAAACAGGCCAACACCCCGGCATGTAATAGTAAAACTTGCACATCTTAGAACCAAGGAAACCATCTTAAGGGAAATTAGGGGGAAGAGATTCCTTACATACATACATACAGAGGGAGGAACATCAGAATAATGTCAGACCTATCCACAGAGACCTGGCAAGCCAGAAAGGCCTGGCAAGACATATTCAGGGTACTAAATGAGAAGAACATGCAGCCAAGAATACTTTATCTGGCAAGGCTTTCATTTAGAATGGATGGAGAGAGGCAGAGCTTCCACAACCGGCAGAAACTGAAAGAATATGTGACCACTAAGTCGGCCCTGCAAGAAATATTAAGGGGGGTTCTATAAAAGGAGAAAGACCCCAAGAGTGACATACAACAGAAATTTACAGGGACAATCTATAAAAACAACATCTTCACAGGCAACATGATGACAATTAATTCATATCTTTCAATAATCACTCTCAACGTGAATGGCCTAAATGCCCCCATAAAACAGAGGGTTGCAGATTTGATAAAAATGCCTAAGCCACGCATTAGAAGAGAAATAATTAAAACTAAAGCAAAGATCAATGAATTAGAAACCAGAAACACAGTAGATCAGATCAACAAAACTAGAAGTTGGTTCTTTGAGAGAATTAATAAGATCGATAAACCACTAGCCAGACTTATCCAAAAGAAAAGAAAAAGGACCCAAATTAACAAAATTATGAATGAAAGGGGAGAGATCACGACTAACACCAAAGAAACAGAAACAATTATTAGAAATTATTATCAACAACTATATGCCAATAAACTGGGCAATCTGGATGAAATGGAGGCCTTCCTGGAAACCTATAAGCTGCCAAGACTGAAACAGGAAGAAACTGACAACCTGAATAGGCCAATAACCAGTAACGAGATTGAAGCAGTGATCAAAAACCTCCCAAAAAACAAGAGTCCAGGGCCTGATGGATTCCCTGGGGAATTCTACCAACCATCCAAAGAAAAAATAATACCTATTCTACTGAAGCTGTTTCAAAAAATAGAAACAGAAGGAAAACTTCCAAACTCATTCTATGAGGCCAGCATTACCTTAATCCCCAAACCAGGCAAAGACCCCATCCAAAAGGAGAATTTCAGACCGATATCCCTGATGAATATGGATTCCAAAATCCTCAACAAAATCCTAGCTAATAGGATCCAACAATACATTAAAAGGATCATCCACCACAACCAAGTGGGCTTTATCCCCGGAATGCAAGGGTGGTTCAGCATTCGCAAATCAATCAATGTGATAGAACACATTAATAAGAGGAGGGAGAAGAACCATATGGTCCTCTAAATTGATGCAGAAAAAGCATTTGACAAAATACAACATCCTTTCCTGATTAAAACTCTTCAGAGTATAGGGATAGAGGGAACATTCCTCAAGTTCATAAATCCATCTATGAAAAACACACAGTGAATATCATCCTCAATGCAGAAAAGCTGAGAGCCTTTCCCCTAAGATCAGGAATGCGTCAAGGATGCCCACTCTCGCCACTATTGTTCAACATAGTACTAGAAGTCCTAGCAAGAGCAACCAGACAACAAAAAGAAATAAAAGGTATTCAAATTGGCAAAGAAGAAGTCAAACTCTCTCTTTTCACAGATGACATGATACTTTATGTGGAAAACCCAAAAGACTCCACCCCCAAATTACTAGAACTCTTACAGCAATTCAGCAATGTGGCAGGATACAAAATCAATGCACAGAAATCAGTTGCTTTCTTATACACTAACAACACAACTGTAGAAAGAGAAATTAAAGAAACGATTCCATTTTCAATAGCACCAAAACCCATAAGATACCTCAGAATAAACCTAACCAAAGAGGTAAAGGATCTATACTCTAGGAACTACAGAACACTCATGAAAGAAATTGAAGAAGACACAAAAAGATGGAAAAACATTCCATGCTCATGCATTGGAAGAATAAACATTGTTAAAATGTTTGTGCTACCCAGAGCAATCTATACCTTCAACACCATCCCGATCAAAATTCCAATTACATTTTTCAAAGTGCTGGAACAAACAATCCTAAAATTTGTATGGAATCAGAAAAGACCCCGAATCACCAAGGAAATGTTGAAAAAGAAAATCAAAGCTGGGGGCATCACGTTGCCCGATTTCAAGCTATATTACAAAGCCGTGATCACCAAGACAGCATGGTACTGGCACAAAAACAGACATATAGACCAATGGAACAGAATAGAGAGCCCAGATATGGACCCTCAACTTTATGGTCAAATAATCTTTGACAAAGCAGGAAAAAAAAATGCAATGGAAAAAAGACAGTCTCTTCAATAAATGATGCTGGGAAAATTGGACAGCCACATGCAGAAGAATGAAACTCGACCATTCTCTAACAACATTCACAAAGATAAACTCAAAGTGGATGAAAGACCTCAAGGTGAGACAGGAATCCATCAAAATCCTAGAGGACAACATAGGCAGTAACGTCTTTGACATTGCCCACAGCAACTTCTTTCAAGATACATCTCCAAAAGCTAGTGAAATAAAAGTAAAAATGAACTTTTGGGACTTCATCAAGATAAAAAGCTTCTGCACAGCAAAGGAAACAGTCAACAAAACAACCCACAGAATGGGAGAAGATATTTGCAAATGACACTACAGACAAAGGGCTGGTATCCAAGATCTATAAAGAACTTCTCAAACTCAACACCCAAAAAACAAGTAAGTCAAAAAGTGGGCAGAAGATATGAAAACACAGGTTTCTGAAGAAGACATACAAATGGCTAACAGACACATGAAAAAAGGTTCATCATCATTAGCCATCAGGGAAAATCAAATCAAAACCACATTGAGATACCACCTTACACCAGTTAGAATGGCAAAAATGGACAGAGAAAGAAACAACAAATGTTGGAGAGGTTGTGGAGAAAGGGGACCCTCTTACACTGTTGGTGGGAATGCAAGTTGGTTCAGCCACTTTGGAAGACAGTGTGGAGTTTCCTCAAAAATTTAAAAATAGAGCTACCCTATGACCCAGCAATTGCACTCCTGGGTATTTACCCCAAAGACACAGATGTAGTGAAAAGAAGGGCCATATGCACCCCAATGTTCATAGCAGCAATGTCCGCAATAGCCAAACTGTGGAAAGAGCCGCGATGCCCTTCAACAGACGAATGGATAAAGAAGATGTGGTCCATATATACAATGGAATATGACTCAGCCATCAGAAAGGATGAATACCCAACTTTTACATCAACATGGATGGGACTGGAGATCATGCTAAGTGAAAGAAGTCAAACAGAGAAAGTCAATTATCATATGGTTTCACTTATTTGTGGAACATAGGAATAGCGTGGAGGACATTAGGAGAAGGAAGGGAAAAATGAAGGGGGGGAAATTGGAGGGAGAGATGAACCATGAGAGACATGGACTCAGAAACAAACAGGGTTTTAGAGGGGAGAAGGGAGGGGGAGTGGTTAGCCCGGTGATGGGTATTAAGGAGGGCACGTACTGCATGGAGCACTGGGTGTTATACGCAAACAATGGATCCTGGATCACCACATCAAAAACTAATGATGTATTGTATGGTGACTAACATAACATAATAAAATTTTTTAAAAAATCAATTAAAATTATAATACACATTAAAAAGCATGGTTATTGGCCAAACCAGTGATCAAAAGATTTCAGAAGAAGAAATCAGCACAGAAGGTGACCATGGTTAAAAGAATTCACACAAGAGAAGAATATGAACTGGGCTTTGAAGGAGGAAGAGGATTTGTATGCATAGGGTAGGCAGAGGAGATTAGATCTGATGCGCAATATGGTGCAAGGAATCAGTTGTTTTAGTTGTGGTCATCCCAGTGGCTTAGCACAAAAGAAGTTTATTCCTGCTCATGTAACACTACAAAGCTGGTCTTTTTGGTGGCTGTGAATGTTCAGAGACTAGGAGACCTTTCATTTTATGACTCTGGCATTCTTTAGGATCCCCTATCATTTCTGAAATGTGCTAGAAGGGGAAAAAAACGCCTATAAAAACTACACTCTTCTTAAGAGCCTTGTTATGGACCTGACACACACAACTTCTGCTCAACTTCTGCTCATACTCCACAACTGAAATCCAGTCCCTTATGCACTCCCAAGTGCATGGGCAATGTAATCCCTGGCTGGGCAACCACTTTCCAGCGACAGAAAAGCAAGCACACATGTGTGCGTATAAGCAACTAAACGTTGTTCTGTTGGTCTCTGTTTTTGGTTCTCTTTTCATTTCAATCCAAACGCTCTTTCCTAAGGAATTCCATCCACAAACAGAAATTCATTAACCTTCTAAATGACTCCTATGTTTTCTCTTAACCCAGAATTTTCTGGAGATCAAGATCCCTAAATCTACTGCTTGTTAAACGTATCCTTCCACTTGGGTATCTTAGATCTCTAAAATACAATTTGTGCAAATGTGAATCATCAGTTTTCTTTTCAAAGTTTATTCATATGCCCATAGTTTCCATCCTGAAGAAGGGCTCTGCCATCATACTAATTGCTCAAGCCCCAAACCGAGGACATATATTTGAGTCCTCTCAATCTTTCACCCTTTGTTAGCCCTTGCTCACATTCTTCCCCTCATTACTACTCCTTCTTTCCATATTCCCCCACTCTCTCTTGTCTTGGGATTTTTGCAAGAACATCCTCACTGGCCTCCCTGATGTCATGCTAGGTGCCTTCCCATTTATCCATCATCATTTTCTCAGGGTGCTATTTCCAAAGTGTGTGCATGATCTGACTAATCTGTTACATCTTGGAGAATGAAATCTAAACACATAGCTTGGCACACCAAGTTCAGCCTCTGCTTGGTCTTTTTTAGCCTCTTATCCCATTATTTTCCCTTTTAAAACTTTATTTATTTATTTATTTATTTATTTATTTATTTATTTATTTAGAGACAGGAAGCAAGTAGGTGGGCAGGGAGGGGGTGGGGAGGAAGCAGGGGGAGAGGGAGAAGAGAATCTGAAGTAGACTCCACACCCATCTCACCACCCTGTGATCATGACTAAGCCCAAATCAAGAGTCGGACACTTAACCAACTGAGCCACCCAGGCGCCCCCCCCCATTACTTTCCAATGTGTTCAACTACCTGCGCAATTCCAAACTTTGCACGTTTCCATATATTCTTTCCTCTTCATGTAAAAGTTCTTCTTTCTCCTGCTTTCCATTGCATCTTCCACTTGTCAGCGTGTCCTTCTCTCCTGTCCTGCTCAAGAACCGCTCATCCTGGGAGAGTTATGCCTATACTTCACATCCAGATCTAGGTCGGTGTGTTCACTCTGGCACCTCCTGAATTGTCCAGTTCTAGATCTCCTATCACTGTGTCCCAGTGACTTACTTGTCTGTCTTCAGTTCTGAACCCATTACAATCTCCTGGGAATTTTTAAGAAATCCAAAGAGTAGCCTTCATTCCACACCAGAGAAATCAGAATCTGTAGAGGTAGAATGTTTCTAAAGCTTTGCTAGTGATTCTAATGGGCAGCTAAGGTTGAAAATGGCTGCTGAAGGGAAAAATTGTAGGGCAGTCGTGAAGGTATTAGTTACTGAAGGAGTTAGGGAAAAAAATAACAAAAAGAGGGAGGAACAAAGAAAGGGAGGGAGAACACATCTTAGAATTACATTATGGAAGAAATGAAGAATAATTGAAATATTTACTAGATACTTAGTGCCGGTTATATTACAGTGTATGATTTAAACATACAGGGATTTTAGTTAGCTCAAACTATTTGAACTAAATGGTCTGAAGTTTATTCCAGTTTATCTTAACTGTTTCTTGGAAGCCCTTAGATCATAAAATTATAAATTTAACAACACTAATCAGTGATGGTGTGCTAAGCGAGCTCAAATATAATGTGAATGGAGTGAGATCAGTAAAAAGTTAATAGCTTAATATCAGTATTAATTGAATCCAAATTACATAATAATTTACTTTTCATTAATAAATGAGCCTATTCTTTCCCAGTGTACATTTTACCAAGATCTTTTTTTCACACAAATTTCCATGTATGACTTTATGTCATGTTAGTAGTGTGCAGGGGCATATACTCCATTTATGTTTGTCTCCGAGTTTATCAGCAGCCTTGCCAATTAAGCAAATAGGGTGATGTCATTGTTGCCCATATGAGCCTCTGAGTCCTGCAGGTGGAATAAAAGGGAGTGATCTATAATGAGAAGGAAAATACTTGAAAGGGACAATAAAAAAAGTAAAAGAAAAAGGAAAGTTCTAAATTTTCTAATTTCCAATTTTAGTGAAGTCTATAATTTTTTAAATATTTTTGAAAAATCCCCAAAACATGATTGCCATTTAATATTCATTGAGTTGTTATTTCAAGTCTTCTCTACTGTTTTAGGTTGATTAATTTAAAGGTGAAAAAAATCAATATTCATATGTTCAAATTAAAAAACAGAAGCCCTGTGTCCAACAAAGGATAAAAACCTAAGTAAAGTAAAAAAGAAAGCAAGCAAGATTGATATTATGGGGAAAGGGCTACTGAGCCTTAACTATGGCTTAGTGTTCATTTCAAACTCTGTAATTGATATTAATGAAAAGCACTGTTTTATTATTGAGCCACGAGAGTAACCAAAGCTGAAAGCTATCCTGCTGTAGGACTTTCCAGATAAGAGCTAAGAGAGTCGTAACTCCCCTATTTGTTTAGTTCACACCAAGCTGTGTTTGACACTTGCTACCCAGTTGTGTTCTTGCCTATCTTGAACAGATAGCGCAAGCTCTTTTTTATACTTAACCTCATGGTGGCATTGATGTTCTCAATAATTACACCTAACTGTAAAACGGAACCGCTTTGCACATAAGAAAGTGAACCCTCATCATTCAAATATCCATAACTATTTATAGGTTTAGAATGTAATCAAGACGCGGCTATTTTATTAAAGGGTAATTAATCTGAAAGCTACCTTATGTTACATATTTCCCCATGCCATTTTTCAAAGTAAACCTAGAGATACACTTGCTTTTCCTATGGTTGATTCAGTAAATGAAATAAAAATCCCAAACAAAAGAGAGATGAAATGTCAGGTTGCACAGAAAATACAGAATTATGCTATATAAAAAAGAAAGATGATGTGTTTACTATCCAGCCTATTTGTTTACCAAGGAAAAACAAATATATTTTTGTGCGTGTGTGACATTCCTCAACCCCAAACCGTATTATTTGCCTCAGTGTGTGATCACCAGTGCTTGCTTGCCACAACATCCCAAGAACGCTATAGAAGTTGGGGGGTGGGGGGATGGGTTAGCCCGGTGATGGGTGTTAAGGAGGGCACGTTCTGCATGGAGCCCTGGGTGTTATATGCAAACGATGCCTCATGGAACACTACATCAAAAACTAATGATGTAATGTATGGTGATTAACATAACATAATAGAAAAGATAAATACAATAAAAGTAAAAACAAACGAAAAAACAAAAAACAAAACAACAAAAACCAAAAGAAGTTGGGCAATAAATACATTTGGATGTTGAATGGATTTTGGAAAATCAGTCTCTTTTTTTTTTAAGATTTTATTTATTCATTTGACAGAGAGAGACACAGCGAGAGAGGGAACACAAGCAGGGGGAGTGGGAGAGGGAGAAGCAGGCCTCCCGCGGAGCAGGGAGCCCAATGCTGCGGGGCTCGATCCCAGAGCCCCTGGGACCATGACCTCAGCTGAAGGCAGACGCTTAACGACTGAGCCACCCAGGCGCCCCAAAAATCAGAGCTTCTGATGACTTCTAGCTAAGCACATTTCTTTCTAATATTATTCCCAATGATTTTGTCACTCAAAGTCATATTCCTCACTTCCTATGGTTTGCTGAACTCACACATTATGTAATTCACTCCCTGAATATTTATACAACATACCTAGCTATAGGAGTATCTTTGAAATGATTTCCCCTTTTTCTCATATGATATGACATTCAGGGGAACTATATCTCTATCTGTCATCAGCACTCTTATTAAGCAAAAGACTGTCAAAAATAAATATAAAATTTCGGTTTATAGATACTTTTAGGCTACATCTATCAGATAACCCAGAAAATAAGAAAAGATGATGTTAACATTTTTTTGTTGTCGTCACCTAAGATAGTCTTCATGTGGGATGGAAAGGTTGGTTATGTTTAAAAAAGAAAAAAAAAAAGAGGCAAAGAGATTTGCCTGTTCCTGCTCTGCATTATCTACCTATTCCTTGTGCCTCCCCTCTACTTGTCTGACTGGGTACTGGCTAAAACTGGTCAACTTGTCTTCTTGTTTTGTCATGTAAATGTAATGTAATTATATCACAATATCTGAGATTAAACCCCAAATACACCAGTATCTTCTCTAGGCTTAATATGTTAGGTACCCATGAAAATAGCTATCCGAAATCTCATTTTAGGAGAAAGTCAGAGACTGAAAGGAGAAAATTTGAGGCGGTAGTGTTAGGTCCCTCCCTGAGAGGTCATCTGAGGCTACCTCTGAATTTCTATTTATCTTGATGAATTTGTGACTCATCACTGTACCTCAACAAAGAGAATAATAAGTTCTTATTTCATAATTTGAGTAGTTCTCAGTGTAGGATCTTCTTCTGCATAGAAGGCTGCTTCTACAGATCTTTGCTTATTCACTGCTTTTCATTATCCACAGCTCAGCAACTCCTGGAATATCTCAGATAGCCACCGCTGCATCAGTCAGTTCTACCCCATTACTCTTCTGTATTTATTTCATGGTAATAAGTATCCCTGTGTCATCTTGTCTCCCATAATTAGAATGTGCGCTCCATCAGAGCAAGTTCATTGTCCATCTCTTACACGATTGAACCCTGTGCTTCTGTGATTTCGGGGGTCATGTTCCTTCAAAATTCAGGCAGTCCAGACCACCCAGGGCTGCTCTAGCCCAATGATGCCTTCATTTGAACTAGAAAAGGCTATCTTCTCTGGCTGAGGTTTTTCACAAAGTTACCTCCTCTCAGTGACATGAACGCCAAGTACAAAGCTCAGCAAGCAGAATGAGCTGTCCTATGGACTAAAAAAGCATCTGATTCCTCTAGGCAACCCCATGCTAGGACACTCCACTGGTTGGGTAATCTGTATAATCTCATAAGTGGTGATTCTGATCCTATCTCTGCTATAGTTCACACCATCACCAAGACATGGGAGATTGTACCAGAATCCACATCCAAACTTAGGGAAGGGAGTCAGTTGTGGTGGTAGGACGTAGGTCCTCTAACTTCTCCCTTGCCCCCCACTTCCGCTCTGAAAATAACAAAGATGGTGTTTTACACTTCTGGAAAAGGATCGTGTCTTATTCATTTCTGATTCTCCACTGCCTGGCATAAGATTCAAAATTGTTCGAGAAATTCCTCGCTTCACCATATGTTCTTTGCATAAACTTAAAAAATTTCTTAATTTCTCTGTTTCGGGTCCTCATCTGTAAAATGGGATAAAATTTGTAAATAACTCCTAGGAGTTTTTTTGAAGATTAAATGGGTTAACCCACAAAAAATTTTTTTGGAATAGTTTTTGTTAAGTGTAAGTTTAAAAAAATCAACTAGTCATAGTAGTAGTAGCAGTAACTAGTAAAGTTATGTGCATTTGCATGCTTACCATCAGTTTCAAGCTTCATTTCATTTTATTTTGTAATATATGAACTTTAGCATTTCAACTGGAACCCAAGGGAGAGGAATGGAAAATCAGAAGTCTTCTTTGAGTGAGTGAGCTATATAAACCTCAGTTTATAGTAATTCAACCTCAGTTGAATTACTGCATAATCAACAAATATGCTCCAGGGACACCTGGGTGGCTCAGTCGGTTGAGTGTCTGCCTTCAGCTCAGGTCATGATCCCAGGGTCCTGGGCTCAGTTCCCTCATCGGGATCCTTGCTCAGCCTGCTTCTCCTGCAGCCTGCCGCTCCCCCTGCTTGTGTGCTTGTTCTCTCTCTCTCTGTCAAATAAATAAAATCTAAAAAACAAACAAAAAAACCAAAACCAAATAAAAACGCCACAAATATGCTCCATATTCTTTCAGTCTTTCATCTTCCTATTTTCACTTTCTTTCCCCCTCCTCTTTCTTCTCTCTCACTCTATTTACACAGATTTTAACGTACTGTAACAATGTAATGTTTGGAATAATGTACCGTATGGAGGCCTATAGCACTCAAATGACCTAATGTAGCATTTTCTGAGTCAAAGTCAGTGTTTATTAACAATCACGCATCAACACTCCTTGCCCAATGAAAATTCAGAAGCTGTAGACCCAGTGTGGCTACGTCTCTCCTTCATTCCATAAGTAAGCAGGAGCCTGGTTCTTGCAGGATGGATGTAATTTCTCATTGATACCCACTGTTATCAAATCTTCAAATTTGGAAAATGCTTCAACTATTTTTGGAGGGGCTTATAGTTATTTTCTTTTTTAAAAAGATTTTTTAAAAAAAGATTTATTTACTTGAGAGAGAGAGAGAGAGCACGCCTGCAGGGGGAGGGGCAGAGGGAGACAGGGAGAGCGATTCCTAAAGCAGACTCCCCATTGAGCACAGGGCTTGGCACAGGAATCCATCCCAGTTCCCCAAGATCATGACCTGAGCCAAAATCAAGAATCAGACTCTCAACTGACTGAGCCACCCAGGCATCCCTATAATTATTTTTTTTTAATGTTGCTGACATAGAAGATGATATTCCTCGACTATCTCCCCTGCTTTCTGCTCTGTTGTTTACCCATTGCAGCCACGTTTTCTTCTTCAGCTTAACCTTCCTGGGATGCTCACTCATTCGTGGTGTGGGATGCCACTCATTCATTCAACAACTTTTATGAAACACAATCTGTGCGTCAACACCAGTTGGTTTAAGATCACCTCCATGGTCCTCTGATACATTTAATTATTACTCAAGGGTTATCTGTGCAATCAATCAAGCCATGGTGTGGAGAATATAACAACACCAGACTCATAGAAATGCAGGCCTAGAATGAGAATTTAATAGTTAAGACTCCCACTTTCAGGCAAAACCACAGCTATTGCCAGAGAAATGAGACTCTGTTTTCAAACATTCAGCAAAGTGAGTCCATAGCTTTTGTTAACATACTGTGATGTTTTATTCAGGAAAAAAAAAAAGACAAAATAAGGATTTTCCATAGTAAGTTTTTAGGCTCCATTTAAATTTAATAATGTAGATATTTCTGAATATCAATATTTAAAAGATTAAGAATTCTTCAAAGATGAACAGATTTATAATTAAACAGTTTTAAAACACATGAAGATTGTGGAGCACTTGAGTGTCTCAGTCAGCTAAGAGTCTGACTTTTGATTTCAGCTTAGGTCATGATCTCAGGGTCATGGGACCAAGCCCCACGACAAGCTCTATGCTCAGAGGGGAGGGTGCTTGAGATTCTTTCCCTCTCTCTCTCTTTCTGCCCCTCCCCCTGTTCGCACTCTGTCTCTCTCTTTAAAATAAATAAATAAATCTTAAAAAAACCGATTTTACAAACACATAAAGATTATAATTTCCAACTTTGGAAAAGATACGTTCTCTAACCTTCCAACTTTTCCTGCGCCATGGGTTCTTCTCCAAAAGTGTCAATGCAAATAGTTCTATTTTAATCATTCATAGGAATTTTTACTTCTTTGGTGTTTCTCAAATTCCAGTGTATCCACTGCTGTCTCAGCATTAATTTGGGTGTCTGTTAAAAGTGTCTGTTCATGGGCCCTACCTCCCAGCTACTGAATCAAATATTGGTGCTGTTTGGTACCCTTTGTTACGAGATTTAATTCTTCATTATGTTCTGATTTGCATGGTTCTTCAATTACTTGATTATGTGTCTAGTACACAGATCATTCATTAAGTAGAATTATTTCCCAATAAAATTGTAAGTTCCTTTTGAAGGCTAGGACACTACTCTGTCAGTCGTTGTATGCTAGGACTATAATAATAATTCAGTAGAGATTCAGGATGTCAAAATTCTTCACATCTTTATTACTTCTTTATATCCCCTATTCCTTAACTCCATCTAAGTTCTATTTTAACCCACTCCTAATTTAGTAGAATGTATTAGATGTGATACCTTACAGATCCATGTTTTAAAAACTCTGACTAGATTTCAGTTCCTTTCTCTCCTCTTTATTGTTCCTAAAGATCCTCATGTTACTTGTCTCATTTGGATCATCTCTTCCTTAGCTCTTCCCGCTGTTTTTCTATTTCCTGTGTCTTTATACCCAATAGCTGCTAATCAGATAAATGTTAAGAGAAGTAGCAAGTACCAGATAAAGTGGATGCTTCAATATTGCCTTGTCATCTATTGTCTGGGTATTCCTTTTTTATATGTGAAATTGTGCCTCAATTACTATCACTGTTTCAGTATACTTCCATATAAAATAGTAATAATAATATAGGAATACCTTAGAGATAGTGCAGTTTCGGTTCCCAATGACAATTACAATAAAATGACTATCGCAAGAAAGCAAATAGTGCGGTAAAGTGAGTCAAATAAATTTTTTGCTTCCCTGGAGCATACAGAAATTACACTGACGCTATATTGCAGTCTATTAAGTATACAATAGCATTATGGCTAAAAAAAATGTAGATACCTTAATTTAAAAATACTTTATTGCTAAAAAATGATAACCATGATCTAAACTTTCAGTGAGTCATAATCACCAATCTTGGGGCACCTGGGTGGCTCAGTCAATTAAGCGTTTGCTTTTGGCTCGGGTCATGATCTCAGGGCCCTGGGATCCAGCCCCCCATTGGGCTCTCTGCACGACAGAAAGCCTGCTTCTCCCTCTGCCTGCTTCTCCCCCTGCTTGTGCTCTCTCTCTCTCTCTGACAAATAGAAAAAATCTTAAAAAAAAGAAACATAGCCATAATCACCAATCACACATCACCATAGCAAATGTAATAATAATGATAAGAATAAAGTTTGAAATATTGTGAGAATTACCAAAATGTGACAGAGACACAAAGTAAGCAAATCCTGTGGGGAAAATGGTGCCAAAAAACTTGCCTGATGCAGGGTTGCTGCAAACCTTCAATTTGTAAAAAACCAACCAACAAACAAACAAAAAAACAAAACACACACACAAAAAAAACCACAAAACACAGTTAAAGTGCAACAAAACAAGGTATGGCTGTAATAATAATGTCATTTCTACTCTCCTTAGTGTGAGGGAGTTAGAAGAAATTCTTTGTTCATATATACTAATACATTTTGTAAAAAAAATTAAAGAAAGGGGTGCGTGTATGTACATAGAGATAATAGCTATTTGCTCTTCATATTTTGAATTTTGTGTCTTTTTTTTTAAAAGATTTTCTTTATTTATTTGACAGAGAGAGACACAGCGAGAGAGGGAACACAAGCAGGGGGAGTGGGAGAGGGAGAAGCGGGCCTCCCGCGGAGTAGGGAGCCCGATGCAGGGCTCCATCCCAGGGTCCTAGGATCATGCCCTGAGCCGAAGGCAGACGCTTAACGACTGAGCCACCCCGGCGCCCAAATTTTGTGTGTTCTTTCACTTTTTAAATCTAGATGATACTAAACTCTTCATTTTGTTCCATCACAGATAGAAGGAATTTTCCCAACCAATTTAGGCAGACATCTCAGAAGAATAGACAACTAGGATCCATTTAACAAAAGATCTGGGGGGCGGCGGAGGAGGAGGCTATGGAGCTGAGGAAGAGGTTATGCTTTTGACTATTGTGCTCCAGTAGAGACCCTAGTTTAACCCAAGCAGGTTTACACAAGGGGAAATAAATAACTATTAGTGATTCACAATCCCTTGCTGCCGCCAGACTCAAGCCTATGGAAACCATAGGAATTTTTCTACCACATAAAATACGGTTTCTGTTTAGTCTCAAAAATAGTTTCCTGTTGGTAGCATTTAGATATTTAAGAAAAAATTATCCCTAATGCCAAATTCTACGGAATAATATTACCTTTGAAGACCCAATTAATTAAATTGATATATAATAGCCAGCACATTTATTTGTTAATTAATAAATGATATTGTTAATAAATGATTGAGAAGTGTTCGGTATACTGAAAAAAATTAAACTGAGAACATTGGATGTCTTAAGAGTATTTTTTGAGAAAACTGATAACCCATGGTTTTCATTGAACCTTTTCTAGAAGAAGACACTGTGACTAATAGGGCAGCATGGAGCATAAAAAAAGGGAGTAAGAGAGAATTTGACAGTGTTTAAATAAACTGAACACTGAATACAGTGTACAGGAATATGGTTCTCAGAGGCATATATTCTGTTATGCGCCACCATCCTTTGCTTATATGTAATATTCATTAAGCAACTGGTTTGTCATGGGTACATAATACATGCTTTTTGAATGAATGATTAAATTTGAGAATGATTCATTAAATAATTATATCCATATTTTGCTATTTATGGTGGCTATTTAAAGCAATATGAAGAATAATCACATAATAATATCTTCACATTATATTTAAAACAGGCTATAAAGCAGGTTATTTAAAAACAAGTTTCAAAATTGCAGAGTACAGTCATACTTTTGTGTAATGATAATATATTTTAAATTTAAGTTATATATATACAGAATTTGAAAAAGAATACATATTGAAAAATAGATTTCCTCTAATTTTTTGATATTTTAAACAATTCAATAGAAATCCTTAGCAATAGCCTGGGAAATACATCCCTAGTTATGTACAAGGATAAACTACTCTAATTGCTAGATCAAAGGGTTTCTTTTCCTTCCTTTCCTCCCTCCTTCCCTCCCTCCTTCCCTTCTTTCTGCTTTCTTGCTTGCTTGCTTGCTTGCTTCCTTGCTTTCTTTCTTTCTTTCTTTCTTTTTCTTTCTTCTTTCTTTCTTTCTCTCTTTCTTTCTTTCTTTCTCTCTTTCTTTGGTTTTTCATACATATTTGTTAAGTTTACTGCCTGAAAGGTTAAACTGATTTACATTCTAAGTGTTTTGAAGCTCAGTGTTGTCAACATAGAAAGAACTGTATAAAGTATTTCAAGTATAGATAAAAGCTGCTGTATGAAGAGCAGGATGGTTTTTGTTTTGTTGTGAATATCAACACATATTTCCATCATTTGATTGGTTTTAACTCATATATTTCACTCCTGTTCTCAGTAAGTTTTAATGTCTTCATTTGATGTTAACTGAATGTTCAAGCCCATCATCCTTTCCATGTGGTGTGAAATATTCTTGCACATACACAATTTAATTGGAAATCACCAGGCAACTCTTGACTCATTCACACCACTTTATATATATTTCTTTCAATTTGGCACTTAGGAACTGATAATTTGGAGCATGTGTTCTCTTAGTCTCAAGAAGATCATTTACATAATTTTTTAAAAAATTTAAGGTCGGTTTGAGTATTCATCTCAGCAGACCTCACTATTAACACTTTATTCTGTTTATCGCCTCACCTTAAAAATATTTGTCCCCTCAAGTAACTGATTGATTATTCCAGCATTATTTTCTTGTTCAGAAACAATGTTGCCTTTCTACTTCTCAAAAAGGAAAGGAACTAGTGTTTATTAAGCATTTATTTGGTAAAGAACTTAACACTTTATACCTGATTTATTTAGCGTCTTCAAAAGTTCTGTTATGTAGGTATCATTAATTTCTGTTCATAGATGATAAGTTTGAAGCTATAACTATTTTAAGGATGGTTATCCCCAAGTCCAAAGGTCATGTTCTTCTTTGTTTAATTCTTTCATTGTTAACACTATTTTCTTTTCCCATTCCTTTTTAGTTTCAAAAGTGATCAATATTTAGGTTCGTTATGAATTTGAAGCTGAGGGTTTGGGGCATGCAAGATATCAGCATGATATTTCAAAAGGTTTGGTCTGGCAGTAATGCAGATTGCTTTGGAGAGAGTTTGGAATGGAATATGTGGACACCAACTCATAGTGATTGTATTTGATCCACATTTAGAAAGCAGATAGGGAAAACATGATGAAAGATTGGATACAGGAGGTGAAGGAGAGCAAGGTATCAAGGAAGATGACTGGGATTTTGGATTATGGAATTAAATGGATACTAAACCAATGACTCAGATATGGAATATAGGACAGAGTCTACCACTTAATAATTGACTGTATGGAAGAGTCTGGGGCTTAGGCGGGAGGATTGGACTGGAAATATATTTGTGTGGAAGAGTTAAGTGTAGACAAAGTGACTGAAGTTCTGGGAGTTGATGAGATGGCTCAAGGACCAGATATAAAAGGACACATGAAGAGAATCTTGGGCTGAGTTTGAGGACATCCAAAATTTAATGATTGCGTAGAGGACAATAAGTGGCAAAGAAGAGGGAGAAAGAGATAAGGAGAAGCCAAACAAGAAAAGTATTCTAAGTGGGAATAACGACTGTAGAAGGGTGAAACAGTGATCCCAGAAAATGAATGTTGAATTCGTCGCCATAAATGTCACTGATGACTTTGTTGAATAGCACATCAGGAGTGGTAAGAGTGAAAGTCCCACTGATACTGTCCTGAAGTGAGTGAAAGAAAGCATAGAGACACGAATAGAAGAAATTTGATTAGGGATAGAGGAGAGAAAGAGCAGTATCTGGAGAGTTATACAGGTTCTTGATTATCTATATATTGACTTTAAATAAAAATATTTGAACAAGCTAATATTTATGTAATAATCCTTTCCTTTGGAAAGGACCAAATTAATGTCAAGGAGAGAAAGGAAAATCAATAATGTAAGGAACCCAGCTGGGAAGACTTCAAGGTACAAGAGTGGGATTAGCCCTAGAAAGAAGGAGGGACAATATGATGTTTTGCTTTGAAGAGCTTTTTCACACATTTATATATTATAGTTGACTTTCGAGTCTTACTTACCTCCTTAAACTGTGACTATACTATTTTTAAGTCTACAGTAATATTAAGATTAGATACTCAGTAAAATAAAAAAAAAAAACTTACAGAAAATTTTTAGAACTTTCCATCTATCCTCTTTTCACCTGGGGATTTAGTAGTTATCTTAAAGGCAAATTAGTTCAGCATGGAGCGCTGGGTGTTATATGAAAACAATGAATTGTGGATCACTACATCAAAAACTAATCATGTATTGTATGGTGATTAACATAACATAATAAAATTAAATTAAATTTAAAAAAAGCAAATTAGTTCAGTACCCAGAAAATTTTTCCTTTGTTTTCTTTATTTTCCTTTGCCAACCACAGTGGATCTCAAATTTGGATGTGCACAGAAATTACTAAACAAGATCGTGTATGTGCTATCACACCCTCCATAGCACTGGATATTATCATGCTTGTTTTTTCATTTTTGTCATCTCAATGAACCCTTTCTCACTGTTATATTAATTAATCCATGTTCTTCCTACTTCAACACACAGAATTTAGAGTAGGGGAAGCTCTATAATCCTCATTTGATTTCTTCTTTTTTTTTAAGATTTTATTTATTTATCTGACAGAGAGAGACACAGTGAGAGAGGGAACACAAACTGGGGGAGCGGGAGAGGGAGAGGCAGGCTTCCCGTGGAGCAGGGAGCCTGACGTGGGGCTCGATCCCAGGACCCCAGCATCATGACCTGAGCGGAAGTAGGACGCCCAATGACTGACCCACCCAGGCGCCCTCATTTGATTTCCAAAACATAATTAGCATGTCCAGATTTTGCTTATGTTGGATTAGCAAGAATTTAAAGAAAAGTTCTAACCTTGGCCAAAGTAACCTCGAATTTGGCCCCTTTAGCAAATACCTACTCTAGAAAAACAAAATGTAAAAAAGAAAGTAACTCTTTCATTGGAAGAACTCACAAATTTCATTTTAAAGTCTACATACTTTATTAAGAACTTTGATGAACTTGACTATCAAGAAGTCAAGGTTCATGTCCTATTACCATTATTTATTCCCAAGCCTAGAGATAATCCAAATGTGTGTTAAGTGTACGAATGTAGATGAATGAATGCTTTGTGAATTGTTATAACTAAATTGACGTAGATTCTTCAAAAACAAACATATTAGTTTTTTACACAGTTATTTTTATTGATCACTGTGATAATACTTGAAATGCAATATCACTAATCCTCACAACATCTGTAGAATATGTATTACTAATCCTATTTTACAAATAAGAAATCAAGATGCAAAGATTTTAAGTAGATTGTGCTAATTTACACAGATAATAACAGGCAAACCTGGGAGTCAGCTTTATGCCTGACTCCAGAGCACATGATCTTTCATCCTTGTTATGAATGGTGATATATGTTTGGGTTATAAAAACTTGCAATAATGAGTATATTTATTTCCTATCATAAATTTCTACCCAGACAGGTCTATAGGGCAAAGGCCCTATAATTTTAGATATTTTAATTTGATTTATCTTCTAGACAGAACCATTAGATTTTCTCTATGCATGGTGTACTATAGAAGTAGGAAAAGTAGGTTTTTAGGTGGGCTTCTTTTTTTCTGAAAAAAATAAAACTATATGTTCAAGCATTTAAATATCCATGTTAGCTAATTTTGCCAAAATTTTGTAATTGCATTGGAAAACATGTCCTCTTTAAGTGCAACATTAGAAATTTTAGTAATAACCCAGTACTTGTTTGATCCCAAATATTTAACTCTTTAAAAAAAAATCTAACTGGTTTTATTTCAGGATGCTTTGAAAAGAACTCACCCTGAGTTCTATGAACTGAGTCAAACTTTTTCCAAAATGTACCATAGAACCCCATCCTGATTTGGTGCTTCAGGGTAACTTGGCAATGAGAGCACTCACAGGCAACTTTCTGGTCATCAGATGGCCTTCCTGTGACCTGGCCACAAGCACTCTATTAATCTACTTTATCACGGGGATTAGTCAAGCAAGGGCTGCATCCTTCCACGAAGCACATCTGTTCCTAACTCCTCTTATCTCTTGATGTCTGTTTCATCCAGTACATCTATCCCTCAACAGCCATGAATGTCTATGCTTTTGGGGAGTGATTTTCTATTTTCTACCTTTTTTACTTCCATAAAAAATTTAAAAATAAAAGTGTTCCTAGTCTGTCCTTTTCTATCTTACATCTACTTCTGATATAAGTAAATATAAAACATACATATAATGTTTGAATTTGCTCATAGAACACAATACAATATACCCACAGTTCCCATCAAGTTTTACCTTTTTGCTACTTTTAATAAGAACAATCCTTATTTAAACCTATGCACGATACTCACCAGAGCTCAGAACACCATTTTTACATTTGCTTTAAACAACCGCATGAGTGGTTCTGCCTAGTGAGTTCAATGAGGTTTTTCACAAAATGAGTCATACTAATGGCAATCTCTTTATCTCTGATTCAGCCACATTGAAAGGAAGGAGAAGGTGTGTTGGGCCTGGTTGGTGGGGTGTCTCTCCATCTCCCCCAGTCTGGGACTATGGTATAGGAAACAAGGCAGTCTCATCAATAAGCACTTTTCTCCCAAGTTCAAACTAGGGATTACTCAGAAAGAAGAAGCTCCTTGTTCCTCCTTCCACTCTGTCTCTGAATAATAAGGGCTTTTTACTGGGTAGAAATATTGTTCCATTAATTATAGCAGAAAATAAACAGATAATCTGCCCAAAACAACCCCTAACTACTTCTGAATGACATATTTATCTATTTTTTTTAATTTTTTTATTGTTATGTTAATCACCATATATTACATCATTAGTTTTTGATGTAGTGTTCCATGATTCATTGTTTGTTCATAACACCCAGTGCACCATGCAAAACGTGCCCTCCTCAATACCCATCACCAGGCTAACCCATCCCCCCACCCCCCTACCCTCTAGAACCCTCAGTTTGTTTTTCAGAGTCCATCATCTCTCATGGTTCATCTCCCCCTCTGACATACTCCCCTTTTCTTCCTCTCCTGTTATCTTCTTCTTTTCCTTTTTTCTTAAAATATGTTGCGTTATTTGTTTCAGAAGTACAGATCTGTGATTCAACAGTCTTGCACAATTCACAGCGCTCACCGTAGCACATACCCTCCCCAATGTCTATCACCCAGCCATCCCATCCCTCCCACCCCCAACCACTCCAGTAACACTCAGTTTGTTTCCTGAGATTAAGAATTCCTCATATCAGTGAGGTCATGTGATACATGTCTTTCTCTGATTGACTTATTTCACTCAGCATAACACCCTCCAGTTCCATCCACGTCGTTGCAAATGGCAAGATCTCATTCCTTTTGATGGCTGCATAATATTCCATTGTGTATATATACCACATCTTCTTTATCCATTCATCTGTCGATGGGCATCTTGGCTCTTTCCACAGTTTGGCTATTGTGGACATTGCTGCTATAAACATTGGGGTACACGTACCCCTTCGGGTCCCTACATTTGTATCTTTGTGGTAAATACCCAGTAGTGCAATTGCTGGATCGAACGGTAGCTCTAATTTCAACTGTTTGAGGAACCTCCATACTGTTTTCCAGAGTGGCTGCACCACCTTACATTCCCACCAACAGTGTAGGAGGGTTCCCCTTTCTCCACATCCCCGCCAACATCTGTCGTTCCCTGACTTGTTAATTTTAGCCATTCTGACGGGTGTGAGGTGGTATCTCATTGAGGTTTTGATTTGGATTTCCCTGATGCCGAGTGATGTTGAGCACTTTTTCATGTGCCTGTTGGCCATTTGGATGTCTTCTTTGGAGAAATGTCTGTTCACGTCTTCTGCCCATTTCTTGATTGGATTATTTGTTCTTTGGGTGTTGAGTTTGATAAGTTCTTTATAGATTTTGGATACTAGCCCTTTATCTGATATGTCGTTTGCAAATATTTTCTCCCTGAATGACATATTTATTTTTAAGGTTCATTTTTTAATTAAATATCTATTTGCCTCAGTTCTTACAATGATTGAGAGAGATAATAAAACATCATATACTTATATCTTAAATATTAACTTAAAGATTTAGTACTATGTTGTTCTTTCTAAATGACCATTTAGTCATGGTATAAAAAAGGAAGAAGTCATCATGGAACATATCAGATTTTCACACTTACACAAATAGCTAAAAATAAGGTTTACAACAGAAATGCTGGTGACTTCTTGGTCAAGAAGTTCATGAGATTTTATATATGTGTGTGTCTGTGTGTGTGCATAATAAATTCACATACTCTAAAACATCAGTTACAAAGTAGCTTTTGATTATTTGTTTTAATGGCAATAAATTAATAAAATATTTCCTATGACCAAAGGCATATTTTATTCAAGCACATGCTTATCAACATACTCCATGGTAAGTTTTTGCTATTGTAAGGCAGGCTCACAGCTGAAAATGGTTTGGGGTTTGTTGGGCTGGAGCATTTTGATAAATGGAGATAAATGATTACAATCGTTCAGTCTTTCTAAGCCCTAGCAAAATATGACAGCATATAAGTCTCTAAAGAGATTTATGTTTGCTCTTACAGCTGGCTGTCCATAGCCACACCATTCCCTGGGGAGCCCTGCAGACCTAGTGGACGATGAGAGTGTTTTGCAGCTGTAAGAGATTTAGACCCCTTTAAAGAACTGCTTGAGCTACAACAAACCAGTATTTCAAAAAGAAAGTGAGCAGGGCCATAGGGTATTCATGAGATTCCCAGCCTTAACCTGGAGAAGCTCACCTGTCAAAGCTGGATCACTAAAACTTTCCCTCAATTGTTAGTTGACACTACAAAACGTTTAGGATGTCATCGTGTGTTGTAAACAAATCCATGCATTTCCATGTGGGCCAAAAAGTAGCAAAACATCACAAAATATTGCAAATAAAAGCAAGCTTTTGGAAGAATTGAGTTGTCTGAGGAAAGCGTGATATGGGAGAAAGTGGCTATGTCATATGTCACAGAAGTGGAAGGCTGGAGAAGGAATGAGAGGGAGGAAACTTTGTCTGTTGGGTGCCTTTTATGTACTAATAATGTTGACTCCCTGTTCTACGCTCTGCTCTGCGGTGGGCCCAGCCCTCTGTGGTGACAGCAAGGGAAAGAAAAACAGCCCAGAAGCAGGCTGCCTGAATTCGTTGCACTCCTGCCCAAAAGAAGAATCATCAGAAGAATGAGTATCCACATTGTCCCAGCCATGACTCCTCATTTCTGGGATTTCCTTCTAAGCAGAGAGGCAAATGTGTGGATCGGGCAGGTTGGCTACGGCACTGCCGGGTTTATAGTTTAATGTTGACACTGACTGGGACAGCTAGGCAAGCTGGTACCAGTGCAGGTACCGATGCAGGTAACCAGAAGGAATCATTTCTTCTGTAGCGACACAATTTGACCAATTTATACATAAGTCCCTATTCTTGCCTCATGACTACATTCTTAATCTGCATTACAAATACTTCCCAAACTTGTTTTAGAACTTCTTTCTTTTTATTTTATAATATTTTTGAGATATGATTTATTTACAGTAGAATGACCAAATCTTAAGTGTCCGGCTCGACACAATTTTACACATGTATATGTCTGTGGTATTTGTTTTCTCTTGCTGCATAACAGATTACTACAAAGGTAGCAGTTTATACGCTAACACAAATTTCTTAGCTCACAATTCTGTAGATCAGAGGTCTGGGTACTCACTGTACATTTGGGTTCTCGGCTAAGGCTCTCACAGAGCGGAAAGAAAGATGTCACTGGCTCCATTCTCATCTGAATCTCAGGATCTTCCTGCAAATTCATTTAGGTGAGTCGAAGGATTCAGTCCCTGATGTTGCAGAATTGTCTTTGCTGGCTATTTCTCAGCAACTGCGCAGTTGCCCACATCCCTTGCCATGCGGCACACTCTATCTTCAAAGCCATCAATGAAAGATCTCTCTCCCTCTAAATTCCATTCATGCTTCAAATCTCTGTATCCAGGGAAATCTCTGCCACTTTAAAGGGCTTCCTTATGAGGCCAGACCCTCCCAGGTTAGCCTCCCTTTCTTAAAGTCATTTTTGCTAGATAATGTAACGTAATGAGAGACTGGAGTCCACCATATTCCCAGTCCTGGGAATTAAAAAGAGGGCAGGTTCACGAGGGAATGGGGATGTTGGGATCATATTAGAATTCTGTCTACCACATCTCAAGACAAGATCCATGCAAATGATCACGCAGCAGTTTCTGGGTCACACAAATGATTTTTAGAAGTTCTTTATATATTCTGGATATGAGTCCTTTGTCGGATATATGTACTGCAACTCTATTTTCCTAATGTATGATTCGCCTTTCATTACTTACTGGAATCTTTGGCAAGCAAAAGTTTTCAGTTTTAATAAAAAGTTATTTTATTTTTAAGTTTTATGATTAAAGTTCTAAGCATTGTGTTAAAGTGTTAAAAATATTTGCCTACACCAAGGCCATGAAGATTTTGTTTGTTTGTTTTCTTCTAGGAACATTATAGTTTTAGCTTCCACATTTATGTCTCTGATCCATTTGTTTGTTTTTTTTTTCATATAGTATAAGGCAGGAGTCAATGTTCAATTTTTTTCCCCCGTATGGATATCCAGTTGCTCCAGCATCATTTATTATGTACTTTTTAATTTATAATTGAAGTAATATATGTGTTTTTCTCATTATCATGTCATTCTCCTAAGGTGTTGAGTCTATTGCCTGGGGACTAGGCAAGTTTGGAGAGAGTCCACCATATGTGACTTGCATTCCTACACATCTTGTAAGGTGTGATAAGTCTGCAAAGCCCTGATCACTCATTACCTGTGTGATTTCTCAGGGTTCTGTTAGCAGTGAGTGACCTTGAAAGATGAGATGTTTTCCTCTGGGACAAAGAGTGGGCTTTCTTATTACGTCCTATCAATAATCAGTGGTTTTCCCAAGCTTGGTGCTTCTCAACTATGATGCAAACCTCTGTGGACACAGCAACATCTGGGCCATAGAATGTCACTCTCAACGGACTTCTGGGTAAGGATATCTCACGCAAACACGCTGATGCTCATGCTACTTGCTGTGCCATGAGTAATGAAGTCTGCTATTTCTGACCCAGGAATCTCAGGCCTTCTGTCAGCATCTTTGAAATAGTAACAGACTAACTCACTATCTTGTAAGAGGGATAAAATCACAGAGACCTGACTATGTCATCTTATTCAATCATTAAAACATACTAGCAAATGACCATATTCATCACTATTTTGTAGATTAAAATACCCAGACTGCAAGAGACTAAGGAACTTGCCCAGTTTGGTTTAATTTCACAGCCAAAACTATTTTTTAACATTTAGTAATTGTGATATGTAGCATGAATATTAAAATGTGCATAAAATATACACAGAATTTAAGGACGAGTTACATAATGAACACCCATGTACCATCATTTAGGTCAAGAACTGGAATGTTGTCTCCAGACCAGAATCCCTGTATGGGTTTCTTACAACTTATATCCCTCTTTCCTTTCCTATGGAAGATGGGTAGTCCTTACCTTGATTTTCAGATAATTGTTGTGTTTTCTCTGTAGTTAACCACGTATACTTCCATTAACAATAGGGCTTGAGTTTGAACTATATATAAATGATATATAGTCTATGAATTATTTTGTGTAATCCTTCTTAAAATCAGTGTTTCTAAGATTTATCATTGTTGCTCATAGCTCCCCCTGTCCATGTCCACCACAGCATGGAGCACTATACTAATATGAATAACTTTCTTTATCCTGCTATTTCTGGCATGTGAATTGTTTGTAGCTTTGAGCTATTACCATAAACAATTGTTTCTGTGAGAATTCTTTTATCAGGTTTTTGTTTGTTTGTGAGTTTATGCATTCATTTCTCTTCCATATATGCCCAGGAGTGGACTTTCTAGGGCACTAGGTAGTATATGGTTTCCTTTATTGGAAAATACCATAAAGTTTTCCAAAGTGATTCCACCATTTTACACTCACAACAGCAGTGTATGAAAGTTCCAGATGGTCCACATTCTCATCAGTACTTGGTATCAAGAATCTTTTTAAATTTTAGCCATTCTGTTTGTTATTTGGTGGTATTTCACTGTGGTTTTAGTTTTCATTCCCCTCATGACTACTGAGATTGAGAATATGTTCATAAGATTTGTGGACCCTTGGGTATCTTCTTTTGTGAAGTGTCTGTACATTTTTTTTGCCCAATTTTTAATTGGTTTGTTTTCCTTGTTTCCTATTCATATGTAGGTATATCAAAGATGTGTATCTGTTTTCTGTTAAAGGGCCTGACCTGTAAATTTATCCCATAATTTCTTGCTCCCTTTCTATTGGCCAGAACTACCACATGGACACAGAGGACTTGAAGGCAATGTGGAAAGAGTATTCTTACTTGGGTGACAATGTGCTTAGCCAAAACTTCACTATAGAAATGGAAAAGCACAGATATTGTGGAGGACAGCCAGCCAGTTCTGCTCTACTAGGGCTGGCCCTAAAAATGTGAGTGTTCATTAGTGCTATGCAGTGCATATGGAACTTTGTGGAACTAGCTATAGAAATATCCAAAGCATCAAAAATTATTATTAAAACTCTGCTTGGTTCAATGAGAGTCTTGAGTGGAAAAAAAAATGGGTTTCTTATAGCAATTCATTCCATGCATCAGCCCTGCCTACAATACCAGACCAAGCTATACTTCTATAATTTTTAACATGCACCTAAGATCTGGAATAGCATGATGGTGTTTTGTGGTCTTTGGCATGACCCACAAAAGTATGCTAACTCCTAAAATTACCTGCCAAGGCCACATTAGTTAAAATCTGACTACCCAATCATAAAAACCATTCACATGAGCATAAAGACCATCACAAACTAACAGCATTAAAAAGCCACATGTTTGGCTTCCATCTGCAAGTGTAACACTGCTAGCCAGATCCCACTCCTTGTCATCTCCTTGATTAGTGCTCCCGATATTGGTGAATTGACTCAAGTGAGACTCATTAGTTAGATAAACAGAAATCAGAAAGTCTGCTTTTTTCTGATAGATGGTTGAAGAATGTGGCCTAGGTATGCAGCAACAATAGTCTCCAAACACTGAAGTAGAAAGATTTGACCAGTAAGCAAGCTGGATGATCATAGGCCTTGTAGTGGACATGCCTTTTCTACCCAACTTACAACGCGGCTAAAAGCAGAATAGAGCACGTGCTCTGTGCGAGCGAGCATGTTCCAAAGAGGAAAGACGTTGCGGCTGACCCATACGTTACCACACATTAACAATTCCTATACAATATTCCTCTTTTTGTGAGAATCAATGAGTAAAGAAAACATCAGAAATGACTTTGCCTACCCACCCCCAAATACCCACTTTGCAGTAGACATAGTTAAAATGATACAGAAAGACTGTATAAACTGTTGAACAGTAATGTATGAAATAAAGGCAAACAAAAATAAATCAAGGTGATAATTTTAATATTATACAAAGCAGAACTAAAGGAAAAGAGATGTATCTGAGACAGAAGAATTTTATTCTGCTAAAGTATTCTGTTCAAAATAACATAGACTCAAAACTGTTAACTGCTGGGGCGCCTGGGTGGCTTAGTCGGTTAAGCGTCTGCCTTCAGCTCAGGTCATGATCCCAAGGTCCTGGGACCGAGTCCCTCTTCGGGCTCTTTGCTCAGCGGGGAGCCTGCTTCTCCCTTTCCTGCTCCCCCTGCTTGTGCTCTTTTCTCTCTCTCTCTCTCAAATAAATAAGTAAAATCTTTAAAAAAAAATCTTAACTACTAAATAGCACATATTGCGATCTGTAAAATAAAAGATTTATTTTAAATTTTTTTAATAAAACAGATTTAAACATAAGACCAGTTGCCAAGAATATGATAACAATATAAGATATCACCCTGCATCAATCAATCATCAACTAAATATATTAAATAAATATAGAAAACTTTAAATGTTATTGAAGGATGATGTAATAGATTCTCAGCAGTTTACACGATCCTTCTAGCTACCCACTGAATAGTTACACTTTTTAATTCTTTCATCTAATATAGCATTAAAAAATCCACAAATTTTTACACTAGAAATAACATAGGCCATATTCTCTAATAAATTGATGCAGCAAAATTAGGAATTGACATAAATGTTTTCATAATAACAGTAATAATAACACTTCAACCACTTGGAAATTTTGCAAAAGAAGAAAAACTTTCTGCAAAAGAATAGCTGGGTCAAAAAAGATACCAGATGCAGGGTAAAACCTATTTAGAAAACAAGAGTGAGAAGAGCAGAAAGAGAAACAGGGTGGGGGTGGGAGAGTGAACAGAAAAAAATGATCAATCTTAAGCATTTACATTTTAGTTCAAGAAGTAACTGAAATAAATGCAGTGATAATTCAACTCCCCAAATCAGGGAAAAGTGGAAGACAAATGTAGGGACTACAGGAAGAAGAGTATAATGGAAATAAAGATAAGAAAGGATAGAGACCCTGGGGATGTTACGCTGTGCGTCTTTAGGGGAGGATGGTGAGTCTTTTTCTTATTCTTCTTATTCTTTTTCTTCTTATTATGTTCTAACAAACAAAACCAAATATTAAAACATTGAGGATCCCTGATCAATCTATTAGTAAAATGTCTTCATGATTAAGATGAATTGATATTCTGCCAGTGTGTATGGGCACATGTATGTGTGTGTATTCCAAAATGTAAATTAACATAAAGAAAAAGTGCTTTTATTCCTATAATGCATTATTAAGATGATCTGGGCCAATAAGAACTAATAATGCTTCAGTATTTAATAGATGTTTAGGATCCATGCTGGGTTGAGCATGGGGATAAGTAATATTTCATTTAAAGTCAAAGTAAGATCATCAGGAAATAGTTAAGAAAACAGTGATTTTTGTGTTTCTTTTTATTATTTGTGTCGTTAAAAGAATATGGAAAAGGCTTTATTATCTATGTAAAATGAGTCTAACTTTTAGTATTTGTAATTATGATTCATTCTGTAACCACTTACTGAGGAGCTACTATGTGCAAAGTACTAGGGAGGCAAGGATGAACAAAGGCTGATGCAGTTCCTCATCTCATGGAACTTACAGCCTAGAGGATATAAAAATGATATTAATCAAATATTATGTAAATAAAGATAAAATATTACTTGAATAAGCACTATTTGAAGACATAAGATCATATAAGGAGATTTGACATAGGCATATAATCAGGGGAGTTTTTCCTAAGCAGGCAACCATTTACCAAAGATTTCAGAACTAGTGATATTGAGTTAATTAAATTAGATTGAGAGTATTCCAGGCAGAGTGATTAGCATATTCATAGGCACAGTAGCAAGGAAGGACTGGATTCTTCAAGAACTAGAAAGATGGTAAGTATGGTTAGTGTCCAGTGAGAGAGAGTAGCTCTTGCATAGTGATAGAGGAGAGACCATGCAGGCTCTGCCAGGAATTTAGATTTTTTATAGAAGAGGTATTCACTGAGGTACTATAAACAAAATGTGTGTGCATGCATGCCTGTATGTGTGTGCATGCACACTTACTCATGGGTGTTTTAATCACATTTGTGCTTTGAGAATATTCTGGCTAGAGTAGATGAATAAAGATTCATAGAGATTGTTGGGAAGCAAACATGGAACTAGGGAGACCAATAGGAGGCTATTGTAAGTATCCTGGGTGGCAGCTGATGATGATATGAATGGAGTTCTGGTGGCAGACTTTGAGAAGTGTCTATCAACATGGTCTAACCAATAATCTAATCTCATCTGGACCTGTTTATTCATGATTCTCCAGAAAAAAATTAGGAATTAATCACTCTAAGCAATTAATGATAAAAACAAGTTAAAAAGAGAAAATCGACAAGAGTGGCCAAATTTGACTTATAAGTGACCATGTTCAGAGATACCTTTTAATAATATTGTTTTAGGACAAACTGCTGAAAGAAGCCTGGCAGTAGACTACATAGGAGTCATGCTGTTCTTTAAATCACACCATGTCTCTTCAACAAATGGTGTTGGGAAAATTGGACAGCCACATGCAGAAGAATCAAACTGGACCATTTCCTTACACCACACACAAAAATAGACTCCAAATTGTTGAAAGACCTAAATGCGAGCCAGGAGTCCATCAAAATCCTAAAGGAGAACACAGGCAGCAACCTCTTCCACCTCAGCCACAGCAACTTCTTCCTAGAAACATTGCCAAAGGCAAGGGAAGCAAGGGCAAAAATGAACTATTGGGACTTCACCAAGATAAAATCTTTTGCACAGCCAAAGAGTCAACAAAACCAAAAGACAACCGACAGAATGGGAGAAGATATTTGCAAATGACATATCAGATAAAGGGCTAGTATCCAAAATCGATAAAGAACTTACCAAACTCAACACCCAAAGAGCAAAGGATCCAATCAAGAAATGGGCAGAAGACATGAACAGACATTTTTCCAAAGAAGACATCTAAATGGCCAACAGACACATGTAAAACACATGCTCAACATCGCTCGGCATCAGGGAAATCCAAATCAAAACCTCAATGAGATACCACCTCACACCAGTCAGAATGGCTAAAATTAACAAGTCAGGAAATGACAGATGTTGGCGGGGATGCGGAGAAAGGGGAACCCTCCTACACTGTTGGTGGGAATGCAAGCTGGTGCAGCCACTCTGGAAAACAGTATGGAGGTTCCTCAAACAGTTGAAAATAGAGCTACCCTACGACCCAGCAATTGCACTACTGGGTATTTACCCCAAAGATACAAATGTAGGGATCCGAAGGGGTACATGCACCCCGATATTTATAGCAGCAATGTCCACAATAGCCAAACTGTGGAAAGAGGCAAGATGTCCATCGACAGATGAATGGATAAAGGAGAATGGTATACACACACACACACACACACACACACACACACACACACACACAAAATGGAATATTATGCAGCCATCAAAAGGAATGAAATCTTGCCATTTGCAACGATGGGGATGGAACCGGAGGGTATTATACTGAGCGAAATAAATGAATCAGAGAAAGACATGTATGATATGATCTCACTGATATGAGGAATTCTTAATCTCAGGAAACAAACTGAGGATTGCTGGAGCGGTGGTGGGTGGGAGGGATGGGGTGGCTGAGTGATAGACATTGGGGAGGGTATGTGCTATGGTGAGCGCTGTGAATTGTGTAAGACTGTTGAATCACAGACCTGTACCTCTGAAACAAATAATACAATGTGTTAAAAAAAAAAAGAAGATAGTAGGAAGGGAAAAATGAAGGGGGGATATCGGAGGGGGAGATGAACCATGAGAGACTATGGACTCTGAGAAAGAAACTGAAGGTTCTAGAAGGGAGGGGCGTGGTGGGATGGGTAAGCCTGGTGATGGGTATTAAAGAGGGCACGTACTGAATGGAGCACTGGGTGTTATATGCAAACAATGAATCATGGAACACTACATCAAAAACTAATGATGTAATGTATGGTGATTAACATAACATAATAAAATTTTAAAAAGTAAAAAAAATCATACCATGAAACATCACTGTGTTAAATTCTATTATCCAAATTAATGAAAAATTGACTATATTTTAAAATGTGCTGTCTTTCATACCTTGAAAATAATATTCTATAAATATTTAATGACACTTCCAGCTTATTAAGTAATAATCATTGACTCATGTTTTAGTTTATTTGTAGTGTGATAACACTTACGAACAGATAAGTGGAAATAGGAAAAGATTTATGACACATTTATAAAAAAATGAAACAAATTTTTATCAATTGATTTTTTTTTCAAATGATCATACGGATATGAATGATTTTGCAATCCTATTCTTAGTACATTTAGTCTGCCCTCACAGACTTTTGGATTCTGTCAGATTATGCTCTGAGACCCACTGTTTTCAGGAAAATCACGGGAAGCATTTCATGAAAATATAGTGTTAACAACACTTAGGCGGATTTAGTCTGGAATCAATGATTAATCATACTCTCCTTGCCTTCAAAGTTCTGTTCTTTTCACTGGTATCAAGATAATCACAAAAAGAGGTGCGTTAGGCCAATCTTTTTTCCACAGTGAAATATGAAAATTCTCCCTAACATATGTTGAATTTGAGGTTAATCTATTTGCAATATCTTCCATCCACGAATTGTCCTTGTTGATTCTGCTGATTTGACTAGTGACATATTATACAAAAACAATAATTTTCTTGAACTGAAGAAAAGCTTTTAGAGATAATGATTTAAAGATACATCATCTATGAAGAATATCTCCCTTGTATATGTACTTGCATCAGCTACTTTTCAAAGCAATTTTTTCCTGCTCACTTATAACTCACCTCAATTATTGTGTTGTTCATGTTTGTAAAGTACAAATGCATTGATTTTAGTGAATCAAAAACCATCTGATTGTAGATATATTCATATGCATATATACTCATTTAGGGCTTGACCTATAAGTCAATTTCTAAATGGTGTCTAGTAAACCATGAAGGGTCAATATTCATAAGATAATGACCATTGTTACATTTTATTACCTCTTACTTTTTATTTCCACTTATTGCTTTGTTAATTTTTTTGAATTTGCCTAATTCTTTTGATATTACTTATGTCTATGAAGTATTACTATTTGCTCATTTTATTAGAATCTTGTAGATAATTTTATGCAATACTTTTATGAAACATTTTTGAGAATTTGAAATGGAAAGTGTTCTGTAATTTGAAAAGCTTTGTTGCTCATCCCAAATTCTTCCTAACTGACTCCTTTTCTGCTAAAGGGACCTGTAATAGCTCTTGAGAGTGGGAGGGAGACATTGAGAGGTATGAGAGATCTCACAGGGTGTCAAATCTGGCAAAAGCAAAAGCTAAAACAAAACCCTCTAAATTTATATATTTAGAAATATGCTATTCTTACTAAAGGTCATGTAAATATTTTTCTAATTCTTTGAAAACTTTGGGATCTTAGAACCTGCAAATTTGAATGTATTTAACTTTTCAAATGTTTACTAAATTCTACCACCTACAGTTTAGTTTCTTTGCTTTTCAGCCCACGTCAACAGTATTGTAATTTATTGTCTCCCCTTAAGGTTGGTTTTACTTATACACACACACCCCAAAAATAAAATATAAATAAATAAACAAGCAAACAAACAAGTAAGGGTGAAAGAATAAGTATGACCTTTTGTATTATTTAGGAATTATATCTGGCTACAAAAGCAAAAGCTTAAAACAGTGACTGATATAAATTAGGTTTTTCCTTTTTTCTCAGGTGAGAAACAACCTGGAGAGAAAATCCAGGCAAGTATAATTGGTGTGTTCTGTCATTATTGCCCCAGCCTCCCTCTATTTTTTTGCCTTACCATCTATAGAACTCGGCTTCTGTTCTCAAACTGTCCTGTGAGGTATAAACTAGATACAGCAGATCCAGCAATCATGTCTGCATTGGTGGCAGAAAGGAAGAGGAAGAGAGGCTGAAAGGGAGGCATCTTACAGCTAAGTCCTTGGGTGCGGCTAACAATGAAATCATGTTAAATAAAATTAAGGGTATTTCTAGTAGTCTCTGCCGTGTCTTTTCTGTATGTATTTTGTGATTTTCAAATAATTATAGCCATAAAACTTTCTTCATAAAACATGTATCATCACACGAAGCCAACGATGGAGCTTCTCTGGTAGAAGCCAACTAAAAGGTGGGAAGTCCCTCCGGTTCTACCTGCATGATTGTATTCGTGCCTCCACAGACCCTCTGATCACAGGGCAAACCACCCATGGGATCTCCATGTCCTCTTGGGTGTACCTAGTTCTCACGTGTAACTGCCAGGGGCGACTTGGTCACTACACAGTCCTGGAGGGAGATAGAGTTTTAGTTAAGATGACATTTGGATTTCTTCCAAACCTGAGTCACCTTGGAGTCTACAAAGGAAGACACTCTAGTCCATACACTGATTCAACTAATTGAAATTGTGGCTGTGTACATGCCTTTTAAGTATGGATAAAAATAACATCCAAAACAAAACATACATACTTTTGAGTAGGGACAAAATAATATCCAAAAAAAAAAATTATGCAGTCCTTGGAGAGGTTTGGTGTCAAAGAAAATACATCCCAGTGTTAAGATGGCTACTGGCAGAGGGAATATCCCTGTATAAGTTTTGCTTAGTTTACAGTATTGTCTTTCCTCGGTACATCTAGTGAAGTGGAAACATGCTCATTTTTGCTATGTTTGGGAAAAGGATTGAAACCATTGCAATATTTCTGCTCCTTCCACCCCCAAACTTTTCTCTCAAGTTTGAATTGTTGGATTGGCAGTATCCATTAAATGAATTTCCTTTGAGTTGTTACCTATCCATCACTCAGGTGGTGGCTATCAAATAGGCTAAGGCTGTATTTTTTTACTGTTTACATAATTTTGATCGATGTGTGATCTTGTATAGTTATTTTATTAGATTGTACCAGAAAGCAGCACAACATAGTATGTAAGAACATGGGTTTTGGAGATAAGGAGATGTAGCTTAAAAAATCTGAATCTTCCACTATCAGCTGTGTATGACCTGGAAAATTTACATAAGAATCTCTGTCTGTATTATCTATAAAGTGGAGATAAACCCAAAGTCAAGGTTCTGATAGAATTAAATTATTAAGTGAATGTAAAGTGTGCAGTAGAGTGCATGTCACCCAGCGGAGACTCAATAAAGAGAGTTATCATCATTGCTGCTATTACTTTTACTTGTCTAAATTGATATGCCATTAAACATTATGCCCCTATTAATACAGACATTTTAGATTAAGGATTAAAATGTCACCTCAACTCTAATTACTCTTAAGAAATGCATTTATTTCTTTTTTTATGTAAGGGCCTTATCATCTTTTATGGGAGTTTAGAACCTCTGATATTTTGCCTTCTCTGTTATAGGAATGTGGCTTTTATTTAGCCTGGGAGCATGCCTGTACCATGTGGTTATCACTGGCCATGTGATCTAATTGTCCCTGCAGCTATTCTGATTGGCTAATGCCTGTGATAGTGGTTGGTTAATATCCAGAAATATTTCTACCTTAAAAAAAGTTCTCATTCTTATCCAGAAATATTACTTCAGAATTCTTGATTAAGATTAAAAAACAGAAATGGGTAAAATAGGGGCACCTGGGTGGCGCAGTTGGTTAAGCGTCTGCCTTTGGCTCGGGTCATGATCCCAAGTGCCCGGGTGGCCCAGTTGGCTAAGTGTCTGCCTTTGGCTCAGGTCATGATCCCAGGTGTCTGGGTGGCCCAGTTGGCTAAGTGTCTGCCTTCGGCTCTGTCCGTGATGCCAGGTGCCTGGGTGGCCCAGTTGGCTAAGTGTCTGCCTTTGGCTCAGGTCATGATCCCAGGTGCCTGGGTGGCCCAGTTGGCTAAGTGTCTGCCTTTAGCTCAGGTCATGATGCCAGAGTCCTGGAATCAAGCCCTACGTCGGGCTCCCTGCTCAGCGAGGAGCCTGCTTCTCCCTCTCCTCCTCCGTGGTGCTCTCTCTCGCTATCTCTGTCTCTCTCTCTCAAATAAATAAATAAAATATTTAAAAAATGGTGCATTTTGTTATAAAAAATAAACAAATCCTTAATAATCTTGGAAAATGTGGTATCTGATTACGCAGGACCTGAAATGATACTTACCCATTTATTGTATTTTAGGTTTTAACTATACTAGGGGCTTTTAAATATGTTCCAAATAATTTTGACAACTACCTTAGGAAGTAAGCATCATTTACTCTATTTTCCAACCAGAATGTGAGTTGCATATAAATTATTTGCCCAGATTCACATAGCTTATTAATATTGAAGAAAGAATTTAAATTCCTATCCTGCTTGACTAAAAACCATATTCTTAACTACAGTGAAATATCAATATTCCTTTCTAAAAAGATGATATAAGGAGAAATTTCAAGTAAAGCTGATAACAAAATAGTGGCATTGTTTTCTCACTCACAAAGGAGCAGATTAGATTATTATTTTATGAATATCCAGCCAATATTCTGCTTCCTCACACATTGGCACTCTGCTCTGTGTCTGTAGAAATCTTCAAGTGACCTTCACAATCCTATGAAACAATAAAAAAGGAAGATTTTCCCCACCTGGGTGGACATGGACTCCTGAAAAAGAGAGAGTTCAATACTTTTTAAATTCTGTCTTCACACTTAGAAAAAGGCATATTCACATCTGCAATAAGGTTTCAGAAACGTAGATAATCTTGCCTTTTTCTGCTCTTGAAATACTTCATTTAAATCTGTTACTTACTTATTGGTAAGTATTACTTATTTATTGGTCTGGATAAAATGTCACTTTTCCTGAAATCTTCCCATGGAAGGTTTCTAGACTTAGCAAATAAAAATACAAAATCACTGGTTAAATTTGAATTTCAGATAAAGAACTAATTCTTTTAGATAAATATGCCCCATTCAACATTACAAAACAGTACTAACAAGCTATTCATTGTTTATCTGAAATTCATAGCTGGTCATCCTATATTTTATCTGGTAACCCTATGTGGGAGTAACATTGTGAAATGGAAGCCACAGATAATGATTACCATAAAACGAAACGGCAGCACTTTTGAATTCAAATTAGAATTCAAAGTATGTGTTTACCACTTAACTACATGACATGTCAGTTCCCCTTCAAATGGGTTGTGCTTGTAGAACTGGTATAACACCTCTATTCACCCTCGGGGACAATTAGAAAGAATGACCTGAAGAAGGGGCTTACAGAGTCTGGTGTTTGAAATGCTTAGGGATCTCAGGGGTGCCCATTGTGATACTCTCTGGGATAGGCAGATCGAAATGGATATTTTATAGCATGACATTTAAAATTTTTTTTTCACATTTTAAAAATAATTTGAAAACTATTATTCAAGTACTCTTCCTATCTGAATTAATTCCTTTATATTGATTCACTCTACGTATGGGTGGATGATTCTTATTTCCATGACTTCCATGACTGAAATTCAAATAAATCTTAAGGTAGCCTTAAAACACAAGACTAAAGAAGGTATATGTAGAGGAAGCAATTCCATATTTTTTTTTACATTCCCTTGGTGATGATGAACCATAGAAAAACTCCTAAAAATATCTACTTAGCTCTCAATATCTTTAGCTTGCAGCACCTTGAATTCTCAACAATTAAGAGTTATGTGATCAATTGGATTCTTTTTATAATTAATGAGAGTGTATGCATAGGCCATGTCTAGACATGTTTCTGTTTCAACTGATGTTCTAGAATGTAACAGAAGCTCAGTGTGATCAATCAATTTGTTACGATCATTTAAATTAATTTCACAGAAACTTAGAAGTTCTTTCACTTACTCTAACAGAAGAAAGTTGAGGTTGAACAGGAATCATGTGAGATTATTTAAATAATATCTCAGCAAAGGTACCTCTGAATGTGGTTGTATAACATCTCTAATAATAGGTCAAAGGGATAAGCACTAATCATCACTCCTGCCTTTATAGCATTTTGATAAGACAGGCAGCTAATACACATTTTCATAGGACAGTGAAATGAATTTGTCTTCAGCTTTGATTAAAACAGGGACATCAGCATGATGCTGACCATCAGCTTCAGCAGGAAAAAATGATACAGAGCATAACCCTCTCTAGTAATCATTTATATAATTTGATTTGGAATAAATCATTTGGATATTTAAAGCAACTGTCCAAGATAGTCATAAAATTCCCAATTCTACAAACCACTTCTTTCTTGGGCAATTCAAAAGAAAATACGTACTATCCCAAGACACCTCAGTTGGTTCTTTAGTCTGTATTTTTCATCACTCAGCACCAGTGGAATTAGAGTTCATCAATATCCTGAGGTCTTTATACCTTGAAACAGTTGATGACCAATTAGTAGCAGCAACAATACTAGCTAATATAATTTGTGTTTTTTAAATATGGCAGATAAAGTGCAAGCACTTTACATGTATCATTTCATTTGACCCTCAAAATAATATTATAAGGTAGGATGTGCAAGATCTGTGAAAAATCTGAGATTTTACCATACTCACAAGCTAACAAATTGGCTTTACCGCAGTTTCACGGATGTTAGCAGAAGGCATGAGACTCCTGGTCCAGAAACAAAGAACAGTTTTATTACTCATGGTAATAGTAATTGCCAAAGTGCCTACATTTTCTTGGGTCAGTTCCCCCAGCCCCATTTCCTATAAAGCAAAGTGAAAAGAGCCATACAATGGGTTGAATTATAGGACAGGAACTTGGAGTATAGGGAACCCAAAACTTTTATAATGGGCAGTAAATATTGTTTGGGAGGAAGACATTATCTTTTCTCAAGCTCTTATCCATACAACACTCTTAAACGTATAATCCATAACAAAGATAGTCAGTGTCTCTGCTCAAAATACAAGCAGAAAAATGAGAGTTATGGGCAATTGTCTCCCAACAGGTATCAATATTATTTTCATTCTACAGATGGGTAAACTGAAGCACGGTAAAGTCACATAAGGTCACACAGCTAGTGGTCAGAGGAGTCAATTTTGGCATGGAAGTTGTTTGACTCTAAAACTCATGCTCTAGACAAAAAATCTTTGATGAAAAATTAGTTGTGAATGTTTAGATTTAAAGAGAATTCAAGAAGCTTTGAGCAGTCCATTATCTTTCTAGAAAATTTCTCTAGAAGTTGAAGTTCGGTTAGTGTTATTGTTTGCTTAGGTTTTTCAATTACAGCTAGGACACACTTATACTCATCTTAAAAATTAGAGTGTGGGAGAGAGAGAAAAGAAAAAAAAGATTAGAGTGCAAATTGTATGCTAGTAATGCTACCTGAAGTTACACACACACAAACACACACACACACACACACACGCACAAAGGCAAAATTTCAAGCTATCTTATGCATATCAAATGTCTTCTGTGATGGTCTCAAAACAAGTTGTTGGTTGAGAGAATGAGAATGTCACTTACACTATTTGGAAACTACAACCTCCTTGAGGCTCTTTTGATTCCTTCATGATTTAATCAACCCTCTCAAGTCAACTGGAATAAATAATAACAGCATTATGTCCACAAGAACTTTATCAAGGTAAGAAGTTTTGCCAATTCTCAACTGCCCCGAGCAGTAAGGGATGCATCTGAATTCCTGTCCTGGTGACTTGATCTCATTCCTCAGGTGAGATGCATCCCATTAATATTGCAGCGAAGGTCAGCTTCTTTCCCTTTACATTTTATTTCCTCTGTATCTCAAAATCACTGATTAACTTTTTATTTTAATGAAGAATATCAATGAATAAATGATCCATTAAGTTGAATATCAATGCACTTTGAGATGATGTATTTAGTGATTTTATGGGCAGTTTTTAGAAGAGTCTGTTCTCTTGAAAGACCCCCTCTGTTTGCCCATCAGTCCAACTACAGTTTTGTCAGGTTGCTCTCAATTTTCCGCATGCTGATTACTGCACTGTATATTGCTTAGGTACTCTGGTTATATCATCCCCAGAGGCCCAGACCTCTAGTCGCATTTGCTACTTACCAAAATTCCCAGTTAGTCTTTGTTAAGATTGTTCCTTATGGGCACTTAACAAAAGGAGAAAATGAGACTATAACAAGGCAAAGAGGAATCTAAGAAGACTCATCTGCTTGACTAGACAGTGACAGAAATGTGTGCTGGTTTGATTGTTTTTCCCTTAAAAATTTAAATCAATATACAGAGTATTGAGAAAGGGAGTTTAGTTTGAAAACCTTCACAAAGAACAATTTAGGAAATTAGTCTTGGGCTCTTGAAGTCTTAGTATGTTTAAAATCTATGTCAGTTCCAGACCTAGCACATTCAGTTATCTTCCATTGACCATCCTTTGGTGGTCTATTCCAAATGATTTTATAATTCACAATAGTTTATAAGAAGTGTGGGCTGAAATGTTTGGGTGAGTACTAATTTCAAGAGAATGATAAGATACATGTCATTCTTGGCTTGCTATGATCCCTTACAAACTGATCAAATTCTCCAGAATAGGCACCGTTGGGGGTGTTGGTAGGAATACAACACTTCTTACCTGGAGGAATAAATGCAGTTTCTAAAGATACCTAGCTCCTCCTAGGATCAGAATGCAGCCTGCTATAGGGTTGAAAATATTAGGTTATATGGGATGACAGAGCACCATTCAGCACTTGCACCAGTTCACCTCTTTCAAAATCTTCCTTTGTTTATTAAGGCAGACTGGTCAGAGGAGTACACTTCACGCATTCTGTCGTGGCTCATGGTTGCCAGATATTTCATCGGTCGCATAAACAGCTGAGGAATACTGCCTTTTTATTCTCCAATTTGCGATTTACTTAGATTTCTGAGGCTAAAAGTTTATAGAAGACAATCTTCTACATTTAGTAAAGCTAGCAAACAAATGGGGGAAAAAGAACAACAGGCACAAACAAAGGTTATTTTCCTTAGTAGAATAAAGAAATAATTGAGGCCAGAGGTACTGTGGAAAAGCCGAGATCAGGGAATGGTCCATGTTGAATAAGATCCTTTAATTAGCATGTTTTCTTCTCCAGAACCTCTGTTCTTTCTCACAGCCACATATTAGATCTTTCCAAGTTCTGGACTGACAGTTTTATTTTTAGGTATTTATTTTTAGTGCCTGGGACTTTAAGCCTCCATTGTCTTTCCATGCCACCCCAGAAACTGTGGCCTTCCCCGGTGGTCCTGAAGTCTAAGTGAGTCTGCGTGAGTCATGACTCCATACACCTGGCCCCTCTCTGGGACTGTGTAGGCTTTGGGGCTCTGGAAGGTAGTGACAGCATATTTGCTGTAGGCCGACGGCTTGGGGGAAGATAGAAGAGTCAAGGAGAGAGGAGAAGGACACACTGTTCATAGCCAAGTAAACACCACAACACTGGCTGCTACAATTTCCATTGCCCTTATATTTCAGAAGATTTAGAACTACTAAAAAATGCTAACTCCCACTGAATCCTCGCTTTCATGAAAAAATTAAAATGAAGTAGTGGTTAGACATTTTGTTAACACATTGGTTGGCATCATAAAGCTTTCAAACTAAAATTACTCTTTCAATTCCAAATCACCAAGCAGAGCTTCTTACCTTTTACCCTCAGAAGGAAGGGAATGTGCCATCTGCAAACAATTTTGATTTATGTGTTTGGTTGACATTTATAGACTAGGCACTGTTACCCAGCAGCAAGTAACAGACATTGTTCCTGACCTCAGGAGGCTTTACATCTTGTGAACTAATCGCAGAGGGTAAAACTGACTGGCAGAGGCTAAAACACATATAACTTTTTCCCCATGTATCCAGAGTCCCAGCTGCCAAACCTCATTTAAGTTAGGGCAAGGAAAGAGAAGGAATGATCCACATGTGTGTCTCATGAAGATTTATAATTTCACTCAGAAAGTTTTCTAAATCAAATGTATGTGTTTCCTCATATCCTACAGATATTAGTAATGATAAGTCATGTTTTTATTACTAATACTATCACTTTCTGTATGAGAAACCCGAGACTCAGGGACATGTCAGTGACGGGTTCAGGTCACACTAGACGTATAAATAAAATAGCTGGGAATCAGAGTCTTCCTATGCCACACACCCTTTCTCCTTTCTCTCAGAAAATCAGTCTTGCTAGAATTGCCAGGAAACAAGAGATCCAGCATAGCTAGTCTGTTCTGACATGAGTCAAAGAAAAATCTACAAGTCCTAACTTTACATGTTCTGTCAAGGCAAAGAATTTCGGAGGTTGTTATGGACATTGGTATTTTGGTTTCTGGGATCTAGCAACGACACAGGGAAAAAGGGAGGGAGGAAAAACATGGAGCATGTTGATTAATTTCATGGGGGTACAGTCTTTTATAATAGAATCCCAAGATTAATGAGGAGCTGTGTGTTGAAATAAGGGAATTACTGCATTCCTGTTTTGCTAACTGTGAGGAATAGGATTAGAACAACATTTGTGAAGCTACAAATCACAGAAGTGCATTAAAGTGTGTGTTTTTCCTTATAGAAGTTTGAATAATTGACTATTGGACCAAGCAGCAAATCTCAGCATGCCTCTAACATTTACTAATTACCGAAGTGTAGTTAGGACAACAAAGAAACCCGAAAATACTCGGGAGTACCATTAAACAAACAGAGACTGTTCCAAAGCCAGGTGCTGAGTTTTCTCTGCTTTTTAAGTCTCTCGTTCATACTCTATGTTCTTCCTTAAATGTTTTGTTTTAGAAAGCCCATGTAGTCAGGTTCTTTTTCAAAAGGAGTGATATAAATTCTGATTTATCTTTTCTTTCTTTTAGCCTTGTCATGAAAACGTCGCCAACAGACTGCAATGTTGGTATCACCTGGCAGTGGAGAAAAAAATGCAGAATCTTAGGCCTCAGCCAGACCTACTGAATCAGAGTCTGCATTTTTATAAGATCCCCATGTGATTGCAAGCACAGTATAGTTTGGCCAAAACCAGTCTCTCAGGACATTAGAGCCATTATATGAAAATTGGTTGGGTAAGGAAACTAAGGGTGACTTACAAATCTAATAGTATAAATGAGTTGGACTCTTAGATCAATTGTCAAGTGATCTTTGGTTAAATATCTATTTCTAGAGCCCCCACTCTGCACTAGGCACAGAGTAAAGAGGGTAGATACCACAGTGCATTGTACTGGCTGACATGTCGCATTTTGTTTATATTTGTGACTTATTTTTTCCTCTTTAGTTTCAAACATCTCAAGTCTCAGTGAGGAGAGGACTGTCTTATTTTTAATTGGTCAGTCAGATCACGCTTCCCATGAACACATACACATATGCAAACATTGCATTAACTAAAACTCATCTCAAGTGGGTTCTTCACTTATGGATGGGTACTGTCCACAAATGCTCATACAATTGCAAACATAAAGTAAAAGACTTTTGGTATCGATGCTCTAAAATTGAAGTGGCTGTTCTTCCTGAGCATAGCAGGAGCCCCATGGAGAGCAGTGATGGCTGCATCTACCTTCCTCATCCTGCCTGGCCCAAGTGGCATTTGTGTTGACTCCCAGGCTACAGAGACAGAGACTTCTCTAGGTTTTTGGGGATGCTGTGTTGCGTGTACCAATTCTTCCCCAGTCGTCTCCTATGCTGGTCTCCTGGCTTCAACATTCACATCTCTGTCTCTAAGTAGGTTTTCTCATCATTGTCTTTTTATGACCCCTTCATTTTAACACTTTTCATTCACAGCGCTCAGAGACACTAAAAGCAACGTAGTGACTGGGTAAAAGACGGAAGACCGTCCATCGCTTTGTTAGGATCATCAGACACACTGTGTCTCCATTCACCACCATGAGAAACCAGAAACGTAAGTGGTGTCTGTTTTCACTTTCTGGGAGGCAGTGGAAAAGTTCAGTGAATTAGTTGCATCAGATGAAGACTTTTAATATTGCCATCGTTATTGTCCTTCTTGTCTGAATGGAAACATATGGGCTAGTGGAATTTAAGTGCATCCAGAATACCAGCTAGTCTAAGGACTTTACGATACAGACGTGGAGCAGTGGTTCTCAACCCTGGCTGCACATTAAAATCACCTGGGGAGCTTTCAATATGCACTAGTGCTGCAACCCCACCCCTATATCCCCTATATATTCTGACTTAATTGTTCAGGGATGGGGACCTGGCATTGGTCTTATGCAGAATGTGTGTGTATGTGTATACCTCAATATATATATATATGAATATTCATACACGTGTATGTGTTCATATTCATACGATGTATATCATTATCTCATTACTTTCCATATAGAGCTTCAACCCTCTCTTAGTAGTTTATCTATATATAACTACATGCATACAGAGACAACGATAGCTCTTTATTTGGATCAGAACTCGGAACCGCTTGTTCTTAATTTTTCATAAAAACAAAACATAAAATTTGGTATGTGATAACTTAGCTCGTAGGTTTCTGAAATTACAAGGAACAATTTACAGAGTTTCTCAGTCCCAGTGACCATTATGCTAAACTATTATGCCATTTAAAAACTCAATTAAAAAGTAACAATGTTCTATGTAAAATAATGAATGTGTTTATGTTATGCGATTCCGGTTATTGACAAGATTTTTGTTTCCAATTGGATACTTGGCATCAAGTCAAACACAAAAGTCAGTTTCGAGGTTAAAATCAATGCCAAAGCAGTGCGTTAATTGATTTACTGGTTACAGGTAGGTGAAATCAGCAAAAAGTATTTACAACCATGTAGCAAGAGAATCAGTACCCCTTATAAGATGATTTTTAAGCCACAAATAAGTTTGTGTTCATTATCTCACTTACTCATCATTAAAGCTTCCGAGAGCTGCTTTATTTTGATTTTACTGTTGTAGCAACTCTGGCTTCAAGAAGCTGTCAGTCAGCTGGGGTAATGAGCTGGCTGAGTCAGGGTTTGAGTCTGGATCCTCTGGCCCCGAGTTCAGTGCTCCTCACATTACTCATAGCTGCTGCCAGCCTGTTTCAGCCCCATCTCTAACCAGGGACGCAGAAGCCAAACCATGGCCTCGCCTTTGGCACGGTATCTAAAGTACTGTTTGTTTCAGCTCATGTGCGCTGTGAGCCATGTTGTCCTTAACATGAAAACCAAACGTGGAGTCCCTTTCTTTGTCCTCTTCAGGGAATATTACATCTGATATTACTTAAACTGGCGAGTGATAAGGCTTACTGGACATGCTGAAAAACGACAGCAGGGATTTCGCTACGGAAACAAAATACATATTGGCAGAAATTTAGCATTTGGTAAGGAACAGCTTGAGTTCCTTCCATCTGCCACACTGATTTTCTTCACACTTAACCAAAATCATAAAGCAACCCCAGCGCAGAGCAGATGAAATATGGAAACAAGTGTGAAGAGAACAGGTCAAAGGGGCCTGGTGACTCAGAGATTAGCCACTGGCGTCTCACTTCTGGGATCCAGGACGTCATGAAATGTTCCCCGTTGCAGTTCATAAACCCACCAAAGATTTAATGCCCCCTGTCAGCATTCAGAGCATTGCTGTAAGGAGGCTGAGCCACGACTAAGCCTACAAATGAAATACACCACTGCTATTTATGTCCCTCTGGTTTACACGCTGGGGCACTGGGAGCAGATCTGTGTTCAAAGCCCTGTAGCATGTTTCCTTATGATAATACTATATTTTTTCCTATCATAAATTCTAGTCTTTCCCATAAAAATAATTCTTAGGATAATATTCTATCTTGAAAGAAAATCAGAAAGGACGTGTGAGGAATGTGGAATTTTGGACTTTAAATGTTTTCAGAATCCAGATAGATGTACCCTTTGACCAAATTATGCAATGGTAATTTATGTTTAGTTATTTTAGAAATGCTTCTCTTTGAACAAATGCATACCATTTTGTGGTCATGTCTAGAATTTTTTTTTTTAATCCAAAGAAACAACTTGGACTAAAGTATTGTGAGTTTTCAATCACTTATACTTCTGTAAATTTCATTGGTATACAAAATGGATCACTGTTTGGACATGCATAAACTTATAGAAAAGGAGTTTGGGGCAGTGTTCATTGTGGATGAGTTGAATAAGAGGATATGTTAATGGCACTTTAACAAGGATAAAGTTGGTTGGATGTCCATGGGCTTTCTGGGAACTCCTCATGACTCCTCAGTGTTATTGTCTAGTGACCTCTAGCATTATAATACTTCTAGCAAGCAATAATGTTCAGGATATCTCATTGGCTTCAAGCTCTGTATTGTCTTCAAGATTGCGGACCTCTCTGGAATTCACAGTCATTTCATAGGCTGAGTAGATAGTACTGATTGGAAGACAGATCCTTTACATTGAAGGAGTGTACGTTATCAAGATTGTGAGCAGAAATAGAGTATAAGTCAATGAGCTCAAGGAAACAAGTACAGGCCAATGAAACTAGTTGAGGCTAAACAGGCAAAATAAGAAAAGGGAAACTGTGGAATGTTTATATTTCTGCAATCGCAAAAGTGAGATGAGCCAAAAACATAACTGAGAATTTAACCAAATAGAGTTAAAATCTGATTAAGGATGATGGTACACATATACGATTTCTGGTTGTAATGCAAATAAGGTGTGCACTTTATGCTAATGAAATCACCATGGAAATAAAGCATGCAAACAAAAGAAAGAATGATTGGAGTACCTGGAAAGAGTAATTGGTTACCTCCATTTGGGGGAAGGCCCAGGAGGTGATGAGCAGGATTTGTACCACAGCATGATTAGATTAAATTGTCTTGGACTTGTGTGGTAGTAAGAACTTCTAGGTATGGCACTTACCAGCTGTTCTTCCTGTGTCCTTGGTCAAAGTCAATATAAGTAATAAAACCATGTAGCTTCATTTCCTCACGGTCTCATCTGTTTCAAAAATTCACATCACTGAAGGAGCACCTGGGTGGCTCAGTCGGTTAAGCATCTGCCTTTGGCTCAGGTCATGCTTCCAGGGTCCTGGGATTGAGCCCTGCATCAGGCTCCATGCTTAGCAGGGAGTCTGCTTCTCCCTCTCCCTCTGCTCCTCTCCTTGCTCATTCTCTCTCTCTGACAGATAAATAAAATTTTCTTTTAAAAAACTTCACACCACTGAAGAAACTGGGGGAAAAGGTTGAAACACATTCTCCTGGCTTTTAGGCATTGGAGTAGTAATGGCAGTCTGGTAATTAAAGTTTGAGCTCTCCCTGATATTATGCACCTTCTGGTGGCATACTCAGAAGGGACAGTGGTTAGGGAAGAGGAGGTCAACACAAAGAATAAAATTTGTTTACAGTAATTGATGTAAACCTAATAGAATGTTGTACCCGCAATACTATTGTAACTTGGAAATGCTCTATATTGAAAGGGTGGTGGGGTGTAGCAGACTGGTTTAGGTGCAGGGTGTATTGCCCTCCGTTTCACCCAAGTGAACAAACATCATATGTCACACTCTTAATCTGTAACTTAGACTGTACTCATTTTAGAACTTAAGTAGAATAAAACGTTTGTCATGTATATAATAGTAAGTTATATTTCTGATTTTATTCTTGTCTGTTGCAGGTCTGGATCTGTATCGTCTGTGTCTTATCAACCCAATAAGGAAGGGCCTCCTTGTGATAATTAAACTTGCCCATCACTACAACTAAACAGACTCTTAATAAATCACTTTGAGTATAATATTCTCATAGCAGAGCTCTCAGTAATGCCATCTTTATCAACATTAGAAAAGACCAAATTGCCTCGTCCTTTATTGTCCTCAGCAAAAGGACCCATCCTCCTTTTATCTTTTCTTAAATGGAATTTCTAGACTTTAATTGTCACGATCTAATCAAAATGACCATTAAAAAAAAAAAGAAGGCATTTTTTAAGTGGGTACTTCTTCCTTTCAGTAATTTTTGTTGTTAAAAAAATTTTTTAATTGTGGTAAAATACACACAACATAAAGTTTTCCATGTTACTAAATGTACAGTTCAGTAGTCTTAAGCATATTCACATTGTTGTACAACCAGTCTCCAAAACTTTTGAATCTTGCGAAACTGAAACTCTAAACCCATTAAACAACTCTCATTTCCTCCTCCTCTCAGCCCCGGCAACCACCATTTTACTTTCTGTTTCTATGAACTTGACTATTCTAGCTACCTCATGAAAGTGGAATCATGCAGTATTTGTCTTTTTGTGACTGGCTTGCTTCACTTAGCATAACATCCCCAAGATTCATGCATGTTGTGGTATGTGTCAGAATTTCCTTCCTTTTAAGGACGAGCAATATTTCATTCTATATTATACTATATCTTGTTTATCCATTCATCTGTTATTGGACAGCTGAGTTGCTTCTACCTTTTGACCATAGTGAATATGTTTCTCTGATCATGCAAATATCTCCTTGAGACTCTAAGCATCTTTTAAATATCTTAGTTCCCAAATTGTATAATAAGACAAAACATTATTTCTACTTTAACTGAAGTCACTAGTCATCATGCTAAGAATACAGGTTTCAAGGGTTAAGTTTGTGAATTGTCTTGGTCATTATACACCTTCCATCTGTATCAATACAGAGTTTGAATAAGTTGTTTGAAATAACTCAGCCAGCCCCATCTCCTTATCCCTTTCAATCTTCTGTTCTTTCCCCCACCCTGATGCAGAGATACTGGTGTCTGAGGAAGTGGGGCCATGCGGGGAGGGAGACCAGAGATGGTGGGCAGAGGGGGCAGTCTGAGCAGTTGAGAGACTCTTCACGCTGAACAAATAGTTAATTAAACAAATGGCTGAAAATGATGAGAACCAGATTTTTCACTGTCTTGGAAGAGATTTACAGATCTGGAAAGAGGGAAAGCTAAAAATAACCCTAACCCAATAACCAAGATATTGGTTTGGAAATGAAAATGTCAGAAGAAATTTATGTGTGTGTGTGTATATAGATACATATATAAGTTTGAATGCATACACACAAACATAGATTTATGTGTATTCATGTGTATATGTGGACATATATGTGTATATGTACATATATGTACATATGTACATATGTATATTATCTACCTTTGTCGGTTTGGAAGCAATGACACCAAGAGCAATGAATACACTGAGCATCCAAACTTTGGGTTCTAAATACTATCTTTCACTGAAAGGAGTCATGGATTTGGGCATAAATAGCTAATTCCGCAGCTGGGCCAGGGAAAGTATATAATTACCATGGAACAATTTATGCCAGAAAGTATGGAAATGCTTATGGAATGATGAGGGCATATCAAAAAGACAAGGACACATAGGCACCTTGACAGGGTGCCCTCTGAACTGTCTAGGTCAATTTGGTCTCAAAAGAGTACTGGACTATAACTCATTGAATAAAACAGAAATCCTTGAAACCCACAAATATAAAGAAACAAATAGGGGAGAATGGAAAGCTTTTCCTTACAATGAGATGCCAACTAATAACTGTAGAGAAAATGATTAAAACAGGTAGTAACCATTTTGGAACTCATCAAAGTGGTAATTAGGATATCATTAAGAGTCATCTTTAGATGCTAAGGGGTGATTCGAGGTTTGCTGAGAAGTGTACTATAAAAATATTCCTCCACAAACTACTAGTCAAATAAAGTAAGCGGCTTACAAGGGAGAAACCTGATAGGCTCAAACTTGACAAAATGATCAGCGCAAACTCATGAATTGAAGTACAAACTCACAACGGTGTGTTTCCTGACATGATGCACTAGAAAAGGCACAGCATCATTTCTGTAGAATTCCTGTCAAGAATGCAAGACCTAAGGCTGGTCCCAAGGACGGTCAGATAACCAGATTGAGCTCATGCTACAAACTGAAGCTTGTACTCTTAAAGAGCATCTAGCCCATGAGAGACAAGGTAATCTTTAAGAACTCTTCAGATCGAGGGATCCTGATGCAACATGACGACTAAATGCAATCGATGTGCTTAAACAGATCCTGGCAGATATGGACAAAGAAGCATTCTTGGGACCGTTGATGAAATTTGAAATGCCTCTGTGGATTAGATGCTCACGTCATATCAGTGTTGCTTTCCTGGTTGGGAGGACTGGATGGTGGTAATATTAGAAGGTTCTCCTTGCTCAAGGAACATAATCAAGATTTCCTGGATTTGACTTCTGGCTGGAGTCTTTCATGCCACTACTAGATTGGGCACATTAAATAACCTCTCTTCTTAAACCTTGACTTCCTCATTTGAAGAATTCAGGCAGCAGGGTTGTTACAAAGATTAAATGAGATAATGCACATAATGCTCTTAGCATGTTGTACAGGCAAGTATATTTGACTGTCAGCATGTTCTCATTCTCTCCCTCTTTATTCTCAGGACATTTCTCTCTCTCTCCCTTTAGACTCGGTGGTCTTCTCAGGCCAAATAGCACTTTTAGTTGTCTTATATGCAGTGTGTTACATAAGGTCTGGCACTTACTAGGGACTAATCTATCTTATCAGAGTATGTTGACTGATCACTGATTGATACATTCCACTGGGGAGAGCTGACAGGCCATGATGCTTGTGCAGAACATGAAAGCAAAATTACACTGGACATTGTTTGAATTTTTGTTTTGAATCTTGATCCATTTAGAATCATAAGGGAAATCACAGAAAAGTAAGATTTTCTGTACCCCGTCTACTGCCTGCCTTTCAGATCCCTGACAAAAAAAATGTCACAAGGGCAGCCTTTCCTGAGAACATTTGGCACTTTTGCCTCTAGTGTGGCTGGAAACCATCAGTAAAAAATTGTCTTTAAAAAAAATCTGCTCTGCACTTTGTGTAAAGACATACGTTTTAGTTTAGAGCAAAGGATAAGAAGGTTTAAAGTAATGTGTGCCATTGGATGATTTCGAGATCACCTGCATTCTATTCTAATAAAAATTACTTGTGAAAGGAGCAGCCGGAAGATAAATCTCAGTTCAGTAGGATTTACTTAAAAGTTTAAAATGAAAATAAAGTAAACCAATGAATAGTAATGTCCTTCATCCTGCTTTTGCACTCTCTTCCCAAAAAACAGACACGAAATTAGCAAAGCCACACCGTTATGATTTAGATCACAGGGCTTATTCAAAGTCCCCTTTAGGGTAGACGTTGTCTATTGCTTGTGATTCAAATGATCTTAATTTAAATAAAACTATAATAAGCAATTTGATGTTATCTGAAGTTTTTGAATAAATCAAGCAGCATTAAAAACATTTAAATTCAAGTATCACAACTCTTCTACATAAAAAGAAACAAAATTGTGGGGCAGCAATGGATGGCTTGGTGCTTCAATTGCTTTGGATCCTTGTGGGAAACCTATTCTGAATAAAATAAACATAAAGGGGTGTTCATATAAATTCTCAACTTGAAACAAACCACTTCACCACCCACTGGCCAAAAGCAGATTACTAATGCTGACACACTGAGCATTCGATAGCATCTCTTTCTGCTATCATGTGGATATGTTAGTTCTAACTGTTTTTAAATGAGGAAAAGAAGTCTCAAAAGCAGTCAAGATTTAGATTAAGTTGGGAAGAAAAACCATTTCTCTGGAAGACTTTGCAGTTTTGAGGACTCTCGAAATTAACGCGATTCTGTACATATTTAGCATGCTCACATATCCTCTATTTTGTGGAAGATTTTTGGAAGGTAGAAGACTATGTTTTAATTTTTCCATGCTTATATTCTTCAAGTGGAGAAATTTACTTTTTGCTGATTAATATACGTAGGGTGCGTGTAGAACAACACTTGATAGCTGAGATGCTCTCTTAGGCCTCTCTTCTCAGAGCCTGTGTGGGTAATGTAGTGAAAAAGAATAAACCCTTGCCCAACCGTTAAGAGATGGGTACTAGTCCCAGCTTGACCACTAATACATTTTGTGAGACTTACCTAGTCCCTACACCTCCTTAAAGAGTCTCAGTTTCCTTCTATAAAGAAAGGGAGGGAGTCTTGATAGCCCCTCAGGACCCACTGCTGAGGTAAGTTTTAATATTCAGTCTTCAAAGACTCATCTGTGTCATTCATTGCTTTTCATTTTCAGGGATACAGATGTAGTTGGCGTATTTCCTTCATCTTTTATTATGGCATTTACCATATTCTTTTGCAGTAGTTCAGTGTGGGTCCCATCAGACAAACCAGAACTTGGGAACGAAGACCATGCCCTTTCTACTCTTGTACTCTTGCAGACTGGCAAACAAAATGATAGAGTAAATGGAGCTCAGATTTTAAAGTCAGAGAGACTTGGGTTTAAATCCTGACATTACCCTGCCATGGTCATAGCAGACAACACTCCAAATTTTAATGACTATAAAATTTAGAGAGATGTGGGCAGGATCAAGGGAACCAGAGGATTCTTTTTTTTTTTTTTAAGATTTTATTTATTTATTTGGCAGAGAGAGACACAGCGAGAGAGGGAACACAAGCAGGGGGAATGGGAGAGGGAGAAGCAGGCTTCCCGCTGAGCAGGGAGCCCGATGTGGGGCTCGATCCCAGGACCCTGGGATCATGATCTGAGCTGAAGGCAGATGCTTAACGACTGAGCCACCCAGGTGCCCCGAACCAGAGGATCCTAAGGCAGCTAGGGACTACCACCAGCAGGAAACCATTATTATCCTATCTTTGGAAAGCCAAAGAAAGTGAGTGGTATTTTCCCAGAACCCTGAGAGAACTTGGGGTCCTGGGAAAAACGCCCCCTGACAGGACCTGGAATTACAGAGAAGTGCAGTAATGCCAGAACCATTGTGAGGCAGAGGAGAGCTGAGGGAATAAATACCCCACACAGTTTCTCTTCTCACCCTTTGATCTGCTAGTGCCTTCCATTGGCCGAACACAATGGATTCAGAAGGCAGAGGACAAAGGAATGTGGGGGACGGGATGTATGGAATTCAGATTCTCAGGGCACAGGAGAAGGCAGAGAAAGATGGAGAATAGAATTGCATGGAAAATGGAGTATAATAGCCTCCTAGCTTTCAAACTGTGGGGCCATTTGTAAATCTCTGAACCTAAGTTTATAGTAAAACACTGATGCTATTATCTCTCAAGGCAGTGTGCTAATTAAAAAAGAAAATAGTTACAAAAGTGGCTACATTATGGAGATGCTCGATAAATAAATACCACTTCCATTTACTTGTTGAATCAATAGACAAACAGATGAGTAATATGGGGCAGACCATCTTTGGCTTGTGTGGGCCAGCCACCGAGAGCTGGTAGCACACACACACACACCACGGTGTGCTCGGCGAGCGTATGGCCGAGCAGTGTTCTCTGAGTAGAGAATGCTCTGGTCTTCTACACGAAAAACTTGAAACTCATGAATACGGAGTGGAGCTATTATCAGCATGACTTGTGATAAGATAGGCTGCCCAGTTACACTGTGCGGTCAGTTGCACTGTTTTACACACTGTGACTTACTTAGGGGCCACTTTCCGTCTGAGGGCTCTGCCTTGTTTTTTGAAGCCTTCTTTTTAATTGCTGAACACTCGAACACAGTAACTAACGAATGGAGAAAAAAAGTGTCATGATCAAGTTGGGCATCGCTGTCTAATTAAAAGGAATAGTTGTACAGAAAGAAGATGTTAAGCACCATCAAGGAAATTCACCAGCCCTGCCAATGGAAGCAAGGACACAAAAATATTTATAGGAGAATCAGCTCCATTGAAAAGGACTTATGCAAAGAGCATTTCTCAGCTGCCTGACTAGTCCGTAATTCTAGTAAAGCCTTAAAATCTTTCATTTTTGAAGTCTTTATTCATTGAAAATAAAAGTGTAAAGATAAGACCATTTTAAATGAACAACGATAAAAAGTTCTCCATAGAATCAATTACAACCATTTCCTAGGGAGGCTTAGGGTTAGGGATTCCTTTACTGTACTTCGTTACTGCGATTAAAAAAACTGTTTCTGATGTGTAAGTTTATTAGGATTTACTTTCCATATCCTGAAACAATTACCACCTTTTTAAAATAATTCAATTATGGGGGCGCCTGGGTGGCTCAGTTGGTTAAGCGACTGCCTTCGGCTCAGGTCATGATCCTGGAGTCCCGGGATCGGGTCCCACATCGGGCTCCCTGCTCGGCGGGGAGTCTGCTTCTCCCTCTGACCCTCTCCCCTCTCATGCTCTCTCTCTATCTCATTCTCTCTCTCAAATAAATAAATAAAATCTTTAAAAAAATAAATAAATAAATAAATAAAATAATTCGATTATGGGCGCCTGGGTGGCTCAGTTGGTTTAGCAACTGCCTTCGGCTCAGGTCATGATCCTGGAGTCCCGGGATCGAGTCCCACTTTGAGATCCCTGCTCAGCAGGGAGTCTGCTTCTCCCTCTGACCCTCTTCCCTCTCATGCTCTCTATCTCTCATTCTCTCTCTCTCAAATAAATAAATAAAATCTTAAAAAAATAAATAAATAAAATAATTCAATTATGTAAACCAGAGTTTCTCAACTTTGTGATACTGCCAATTTAGACAAGGTAGGTCTTTGTTGTAGGAGCTGTCCTGCACATTGTAGGATAATTTAATAGCACTTCCAGTCTCTACCACTAGACGCTAATAGCACCCTCCCCGAGTTGTGACAACCAAAAAATGTCTTCAGACATTGCTAAGTGTCCCCTCAAAGCAAAAAGTTTCCTTTTTGAGAACCACTAATCTAGGCTGCCCTATTGCTAAGTGAGTTCAAGGTCCATTTATTCAAGGCACTGTCCATTAATTATAGGAAAGAAGCAGTCTATTTTATAAAGTTTTTATGTTAATGTCTGTATGACCACTAGTTTGGGAAGTAACCAGAGAGGAAGCATAATATAAGTACTGGAACCAAGGTGTATTAATACAGTTCTGTGCTCAGGGCCAGCAGGAAGAGTTGAGGTGTGATCACTGCTTCTAAGTATAATTTTTATTATGCTATCCTAACTTTCAATCTCTTTCCAAAATGGGGTAGAAAGATTTCTCTACATCATTATGACATGGATTGACTTGATTTTTGTTATTTTATTTCATTTATTCCACCTAGAATAAAAGATAGAAAGACATCATGTAGTAAGTCAATTGCTGCTCAGTATCTTCCAGGATGACACCATATTTATGGAGTGAGACCATGATCCATAATTATGTGGTGAACATTTCTAGACCAGAGATTCTGGGTGCCCTGATCACTCAGAGTTGAGTAGATTCAGAAGGTTGCCTTATACTAACTAAGTCCAGTTGAGACTAGTAGATAAACCAAAGAACCCATTTTAAAACCTATTACACAAATTTATAAGATAATTAAGGAATCTTGCAGAGTACTGTGATAGCTGTCAGCATTATGCCTTCCACTTTGGTTAGCTCCTTCAGGGCCAGTAAGAAATGAGCACGGGAAGGCGAATGTTTCCTCTGATGGCCCTTTGTCGATCAAGGAATCAGAGCAAGGACAGTGAGATGAGCAGCTGATAGTATCCATTTACAGCTGTTTTGTGAACTCTACCTTGAAACGGTATCTGGTTCTCTCCAGTTTTCTGAATTCGGCACCTGCTCTCTCAAAAGTGCTGGATTAAAACTGACGGATGAATACCCAACTTTTACATCAACATGGATGGGACTGGAGGAGATTATGCTACGTGAAATAAGTCAAGCAGAGAAAGTCAATTATCATATGGTTTCACTTATTTGTGGAACATAAGGAATAGCGTGGAGGACATTAGGAGAAGGAAGGGGAAAATGAAGGGGGGAAATCGGAGGGGGAGACGAACCATGAGAGACGATGGACTCTGAGAAACAAACTGAGGGTTCTAGGGGGGAGGGAGGTGGGGGGATAGGTTAGCCCAGTGATGGGTATTAAGGAGGGCATGTACTGCATGGTGCACTGGGTGTTATGCACAAACAATGGATCGTGGAACACTCCATCAAAAACTAATGATGTCATGTATGGTGATTAACATAACATAATAAAATAAATAAAATAAAACTGACGCATTCTGGCTTCGTGACTCTTTTCCCTGCACACCACATGCAACAGTGAACACATTCTGTCTTCACATGGATAATGCCTTTGTTTCGGATACAAACCCCGTAATTTGGTCCCTTAGCCCCACTCTTCCAGCTTCGGGCCTGGATGACACTCTGTCTTTTAAGATGCCTTCCACAGGTGCCTGATTTCAAGCCTTGTGTGGTCTGTTTATTAGTTAAGGTCATGCGGTTTGGGGTGGTTCCTCTTTTATTCCAGAGTTCCACTTCCAATATTACAGAATAAAGATAAGGAGGTCATAGGTAACATGAGAAAAAATATTAGCCTTTTTGTTACCAACAATTTCTAGACACCCATTTTTGAAAAAAAAGTCTAAGAAATAAATGCATGTCAGCTAATAATAACTAAATGCATTCACTTACTTTAAGTTAATAAATTGAATAACATTGTACTACAAAGTAATAAATGCAGACTTTGTGACTTATGAGTGGTTTTAAAAGAACATTTTAGGGCTTGCTATTCTTTTTTTTTTTAAGATTTTTCATTTATTTGACAGAGAGAGAAACAGTGAGAGAGGGAACACAAGCAGGGGGAGTGGGAGAGGGAGAAGCAGGCTTCCCGCCGAGCAGGGAACCCGATGTGGGGCTCGATCCCAGGACCCTGGGATCATGACCTGAGCCGAAGGCAGATGCTTAACGACTGAGCCACCCAGGAGCCCTGCTATTCTTGTTTTTTTTAAATGAGCATTATAAAGATGAATTAAACCAGTCAGTTCTACAGTGCGATTTCATACCTCAAATATCTATTTATATGTATATTTATTTATATTATATTTATGCGGTTATCCATTAAATATGTATGTTTAAGAAAATTCTCCATTTTTCCCCTATAAAAGTACACAGAATCCTATTACTTTTACAGATTTGGAAATATTTCATTAGGGTCAATGTCATTTCGAAAGTGCTATTAAACTCAATTTCTGATTACTTGCTTTTGTCTTTAATACCATTAATAGCCTCATAATTTAACACAGACCTACACCATCACCTGCAGCTCATTATAAACCCATTAAAGAGGCCCCGTTCCATGGCAGAACTTCCTTCCAGAGAGGACTGGCTCAGTTAGATAAATTCTCTATCACTTTCTCTGTTTTTGTTTGTTTCTGTCAAGCGTCAGAGGACCATTTTGCAAAAGGGTATCATTCACTGACTTTTTCTTTAACGTAATAGTTCTAGGAACACAGGTATATTCACACATTTACTATTGGTTCAGTACAAATTATTTATCAATGGGATCACAAGAATTTGAAATCCTTATCGAAGAGAATTGCCAAATAAAGAAGAGAGACAGAGGTTTTGATACCTTCTTTTTCCTCAGTCTATACCTTAGTGCTCTCTGTTACTTTATAGGTTATGATATTAAATTCTTCAACAAATACACTGTAGATTTGAAACAGAAACATGAGAGGGAAATATCAATCAACCAAGGAGAAACAGGTGGGGTGACCTACTTTGCGTTTTGCATGGATGAAAAGATTTAAAATTTATGTTTTCTTGTCTCGGGGGTTTGTATTCCCAAAATTGAAAACAGTTTAAAATAGGAAAAGTGTGAGCTTATTAGCACAGTGATACTTTCCAAATTCTCACTCCCTGGTGAAGGTAGACGAGTGCTAATTAATCAATTGCTCAATTAGGAAAGGCTCTTAAGTGCACATTTGTCCTGGGAAAATATAAGCAGCTGATGCTCTGCCTTAAGAAATAAGCATCTTAAAGAAATTATGTTCAAAGTGGCATATTTGGGGTACAATCTTCCAGATAAAAATTGTGTTTATGATTTACTCACTTGAAGTCTTTAGGTTTGAAGATGAACTTTCTCGAATTAGATAATGTTATATATAGGGAAAAAAAGAACATAGTTTAAACTTATTTACTTATTCATTCATTCTGGTAATTATTTATTGAGTGTCTGTTTACCTTCATAGAGTTTTGTGAGGAACTGATAATACACATTAAGTGCTTAGAGATTGTAATGCAAAGGAAAGAGACAAATATCTAGACAAATAATGTTATCTGAGCAATGTGTAACTTCCGTAGCGTAAGTGTAATAATTGATATGTCCACACATTTTTTTGTGACCTTTTCAACATGCAGGGAGCATGTTAGGAATGGAGGATACATACACCTTGATCACAGAGCCCAGGATGGGGAGCTGATAGCAAGGGAAGCTGCCCAGATGGGAAAGGCTAGATCACCAGAAGACCTTGGGGGTTATGTGTAGAAATTTAAACCTTATGATGGGAAATAGTAAATGGTTTTGAATTATGAATTAATACGATCAGCCCCAGTTTTTAGAATAAGTCTGAGATCATTTTGGAGGAGTAAGAAGAGTAAGACCAAAGACAGAGACAATGGATATAAGGAAATCACAATGAAAGTTCTAAGGAGAGAATCTGCAGACTTAAGCTAGAATACGGGACCTCCCATTCACTAGCTGTGTTATCTCATGAATCAGTGAACCTTCCCTGACTGCAGTTTTCTAATCTATAAAAGGCTGTAATAAGAAATAGCTATTCTATGGATAGGAATTCAAGCTCATTGGACTCACTTAAACACACTGTTGTGTCTCGTGGCTCATATAGCTAGACCAAGGGGCCTGGGGAACCTGCCAGTGCCCTGTCTCCTTTCTTCACTCTAACATTCTTCCTCTGACTCACTGTCATGCTTTCTCCAACATTCGACCTTCTGCTTGAGTCCTGCCTCTCTTTTTAGCCACTTTGCACAAGAAGCTGGTTAGACTACGTGTTAGCTTTCTGTCTCGGCACCTCTTTCCCTTGGCTCTCCCTTTGTCCCCTGATAGATGGCCACCCCCAGCCCACTCTGCCCTGAGAACCAGCCCAGCTCTGCAGAGGCCCTGTGTTGATCTGTTTGTTGGGAGTCTATAAACAATGACAACTAAATGAAAACTAAAATAATGTTTTAATGTTATTTTTTATGAGTCATATTACAAGGTTTAGAAGAAAAAAGTAAACAAAAGTTAAGAGATTTTCCTGAGTTTATTAAGTAATGCTAACAAATGTCATGCAACCAACATCAATCAGTTGCCCAAATTAATTACACAAAACATCATGATCAAATAACTATTTTTTCACAAGTATAGCTTTTTGTGATACTTCTTAGAGTTTTATTAAAATTAAGTATCCTGCCTTGAAAATCTCAGTTGCCATCTCCCTTTTTCCTTTTGATGTTAAGTCAGTTGCTTACCAACCAGGCCAGCTGTATATAAATCATAATCAGTAAAATAATTAAATACTCATCATATGTCTGGTATTTCAAGTAAATATTTTATACTCCCCACTTCTGGTGTTTCCTTCCAAGGAGGAGGAGCTCCATCAGCCTAACATTTCCAAATTTTCTCTTCCTCCCTACTTACTACACTCTGCACAGAAGCACATTAGCAGCACAACTATATCGAATTTGGTAAAAATTTCCAACACATGGGTTTTAAGACTAATGACCCAGCATCAAGTACATATGAAATATGAATGAAATGTGTCAAATAGAGATCAAAACCAAGCACAAAAGTAAAGGCAAATAAATAGACACTAGCTCAGCAGGAGGATGATGTTCTGCCAAATATCAATTCACACTCTGGAATTACTGTGAATGTCTTCAATGATGTCACATGTGCCCCTGACATGAAGCAAGGGGTTCCTCTCCCCGGGTGAGGTGACAGGAAAGGATCACAGGCCACTGTGGCAAGTTCAGCTACATCTCTTGGGATCCTGATACATGCTCAGCACTGTGCTGTGGCTAAGGATACAAAGAAGATTGGCCATTTATATTTTTAAATTCTACTAAGAAGAAAAAAACAATTTCAAGTCCTGACAAGTTTTTTTTTTTCATTTTTCTCCTCTTCTTTTGCATTGAGGTTGTAAATAGTATGAAATAGCAAAACCTACACATTCAGAGCTAAGATGATTTGTAGCGTAGTGCTGACTATGGCAAAGAGTAGAGATGGATGAACTTACTCAGCAAGTAGCGCTCCTTTGGTCCTATAAACAAAAGAAATAGATTGTTTAGTTAATATTACATTCCCTCCTAATAATTTCCCAATATTTTCACAGCTTTTTGTCATGTATTGAAAATACTAATCTTCACTTTCTAATCTACAGTGAACTCAAATCTCTGATTTTCAAGATCATACAACAAAATAACACATATACTAATGATAAATTATATTATGAGTTGTATATTTATATAAAGAACTCAGGAAATAAAATGAGATGAAGGTGATGTATGGAATAATTTGATGAATATTAAAGGTAAGATTGAGAAAATAAATAATAAGCAACAATTTTGGCCATTTGCTCAGGCTGAACTACATGGGAGACTACATAATTACTAAATGTGACAACAGGCATTGAGGGCAGAGAGTGAAAAGGGGATTGGCCATGGGCAAGGAATGCTACACGGCTGATGACACAAATCTCCCCTTCTTGAGGCTTCGAAGAATGAGGTTGGTCCCATAATGTGATGGAGCTGAGCTTGCATATGGCTACTAAGTAATGCCAGGTGTGAGGATTAGAGGGCTATGGGACACAAAGCAGGGAAGATATTACAGACACCTTGAAGATTTGTTGACACAGCTTCCTGCAATCAAACTGCTTATATAGCATGACTGTCTTAGAAACTGTAAACGTTCCATCACAAAATCCAACACTTTTCATTGATAAGATAGAGTATAATGCAGTGATTTGCACACTGAGAATCACCTAGAAAGCCTTAAAAAAAAACAAAAAAAAAAAACAAAGCTCAGATCCCAAGAGATGATGATATCATTGGTGGAGGACGGGCCTCAGGCATTGGTATTTATAAGCTCCCCTGGAGATTTAAATGTGCAAATTTGACAAGCCTTGGATTACTGGTCACCAGCACAAGATCTAGATTCACAGTCACCCGGGTCGATATACCCCTGCTTAGCTTCTTTCTAGCTGTGTAACCTTGGGAAAGTTACATGGTATTGGTAGTCTTTGTGTCTCTTCCTCTCTGCAGTGTAGATAAAATAGTACCTATCTAAGGACTCATCTAAAGTTTGTGAAGTTTGAATCTTATAAAATTTGAGAACTCTCTTTAATAAAAGGAATACACAAAATTGCCAATGTAAACTGAGGTACAGAAGTGAATTTTGGTGATTCAAATGTTTAATACAGTATAGGGGAAAGATTTTTCGCATCTTGAGTTAGACAGGTTTGAATCTTAGCTCTATCACTTACGAGCTTGTGAAACCTTGATAGAAATAACTTTGCATAGAAATAACAACATCACATAAGCATATCCAACAGAGATCAAGTATACCATTTCAACGTTTTCTCAGCCAGATCCCAAAAATGTATAATGGAGCAGAAGCAGAAGTTGGGGAGAAAAAACAACTTTAGTACATTAATATGTTCTTTTATATTTTATATAATGTTTACATAGTTAAGTAATTAGTTATTATGCATTATACTCTATTATAAATGTAACCCCAAAGTTTCTATTTTATTATATTTACTACTTAATATATTCCCTGAAGTTGAACTTACTTAAATTGTCAGAGAAAAAAAAACAAATTGGAAAAATGGAATCAGCTTTTTCTGGGTTCAAGCTACATTTGAGCTTGTAGAACAGATCTATCTGTTCTAGCTACCTATCACAAGGATTCCAGGCAGAGGACAATCCTGTGATTCCATAATTTGCACATACATTCACAATGGTGTTTATGTCCTCCAGTGTACATCATTCAGGCATTCGATCTGTACACAGTGAAATTGGGCATGATGGAGGGAATCTTGCACCTTAAGCTTCATCTAATCTTGCAGCTTAAGAGTAAAGCTGCATACAATGGCTGATGAGACTTCTGCCCTCCTCGGCTCAAAGGGGAAAATGCATCTTTCTCTGAATGTTTTCTAAAATAGCGTATCAGTTGAGTAGATGCCAACTCAGTGGATAAACATCAATCTCAAGGCAAAACCTTTGCTTTGTTATTGTGTTTATGCTCTCATTTTTATATATTGATTGTTATCAACTGAGGCAGTATTTTTCAACAAAGCACATAAATAAGATGGGGTATCTCCACTCATTTCCGTAGAAACAGATTAACAACAAATAAATGTTAAACATTTTCCTTCACAAATTTATACAGACATATTAGCATAAAACATCCATAGTCTTTCAAAATCCCTTGATCCTCGGGAGGAAAAAAATGTTGTTTTATTTTCTCTTTGTTTTTGTAACTTATTCAGTGCCAAGTTTAGCAGCTCATCTAAACTGTGAAACCACACTTGAAGTCCAAAAATGTCATAAGCAATGGGATCAAATTAAGAACACGATGGGAAGCAGAATCCTTAGATGAAATCAGAAAGGTTAAGAGTCCATTTCATTGTTTAAACTTGAAGTATGTACTGTTTAATTCTCATTTGAGACTTCCTGAATTGTCGGTGGGAAAATTATTCTTATCATCACTATGTCTCAAGGAAAATTAAAATAATTATTTCCACCTATAATTTTAAAACAGGAAAATTTCTATATTAGAGTCAAGAAACTTCTAAAATCCAGAAGCATTGTCATTCCACTTGATCAGTGAGAAATCAGGTACAGAGAAAAGTAAAGGATTGCTAAATAGCAGAACAGCAGTTTACTTGAGGGGGGAAAAAAAAAAGCTATGTAATTAACTCAAAAATAATTCACCAGGCACTCTAGGGAACTTTTACATCTATTTCTTTTCCCACGTCTGTCCAGATAGCACTCTGTAAACATCATTCTCTGAAAGGAGGAAGATCGTTTTATCATGGACTTCAGAGGCAATGTGGAAAGGATCAGAAAAAATTTAAGGGCAGAGCGTTACATGATGTCACTGAAACTACATTATGATTTTCACAAGACTTCCCCAAAATTAAGATGAATCTAAATAAATGCATTAAGGACACATTAGTAACGATTCTTTCTCTTCACTCTTTTTTTTTTAAGAACTGAAATTGCAAAGAAAATTTCAGCATGTAATTGTGTCTTTCTTGAACCCTGGATTTATCATTTTTCCCTATCGGTGAGGTTCTTATTGTCTTTAAAAGCATATTAACTTTAAATCTCTCTATCTCTCTCTGTCTCTTTCCATCTCTGTCATAAACACAGATACACACACAGAGCATGTAATAAAAGAAAGGGCAAGTAGAAATAAGACAATAGCAATAAGATACAACTGAAAAATCCTCTCATCTTATTCTGTGTTCTCACCACTGTTATGTGCTTTAAAAAAACAATTTAAAATTTAAAAAGAAAGCTCACCAAACAGCATTAGCCTCTGAATTAAACAATTCTTTTATATTTAGTGAAAATGACAACCAAACGGAAGATGTGGCTTACACTAGCAGGAAAAGATGAGTGAGGCTGTACGAAAGCTCACAGGCAACCTGGGACACAAGAGCACTCACAGTGTAATTTAGAATCCAGAAAGTGGATTCTATCAAAAGTGAGCAGAGAACTTGGGACTGATGGGGTGACACCTGCTAAGAATACCTGAATCGATTCTGTTGCATTTCAAGTGCATTCTAGATCCAAAGCGCCGCACAGTGTGTGTCCCCGTCAGCCTTGGCTGTTCTTGCCTCTGGCTTCTCCTCCCGGGCTTACTCCCACCTCTAGCATCCTTTCCATCCCCTTGCCCCATCAAAATTCCACCAATCTCTCATAAAGACTTTCTTGACTTTCCCCATTTGTTTATAATCACAGTCTCCTTTGAAACTTTATGGCTTTCTGCCCTTAACATATGTAGATCTAATGCATGGTATAGATCTAATGACTCTCCAACCAGATGCTGTCCTTGAGGGCAAGGTTGGAAACATCACCATGTTTTGTTTTGTTTTTTCCTGCTGGAGTCTTGCCTCACATGCCATGTAGGTGTTCAGATGGGATATTTAAGTGAATGGATTTCCCAAAACTACAGTAAGACAACTATGCTCAGAAACATCTATTCTATCATTATGTAGAATAGTTTTTTTCAGAATCCTTGCTAGTATTAGAGTATTATTAGCTCTTACAGCTCATAATCACTCTAGTTCAAAGAAACAGTTGTGCGTGGAGGTAATCAGAAGTGATAAAGGCAGGATTGGTGGTGACCGAGAGCTTGAAAAAAGGGAAGGATCAAATTGATGGATGTATAAGTTAGTTATGTTGGGAAAACAAATTGTAAGAGAAAAGGCAACCACTTTACCTCCCATATCACTCTTTTCTATGTTGACTCAACTTTCCCTAAGATTCACGAAAGTATTTCCTGAGAATCTGGACCTCAGACATCATAACTCTGTGAAGAGCTTCAGACATTTGGCTGACAGCAGACTCAATATCCTGGAATCAGTAGATTAATTAGCGATTATCTATTATTAAGCTTATCTAATATGGCAGCTGATATAGTTGAGATTTTACTAGTTCAAAACCTTTATTTTTATTAATTTACCTTCTCTCTGCATATAGAATTATGGTGCTAAGATAGAAGAATGGTTATGATCTTTGTCTCTAATGATCTTACAGTTTGGGAAGATCATATGCTTAAATAGTAACAAGAAACAGTGAATAGTCAAATGCCAATGAATCATACAGGGTATGTTATAAATTTGTCTCATTTTGAGTGATCAAAAGTATAAAAGACTATATAACCCAACTCTCTCTTTTTGCAGAAGCAAATGTCAGCCATGAAGAATGACATGATAAAGGCCATATAGCTAATGACAGAGTCAGAACTAGAGCCATCTATCCTGAGAGGGTAAAACTGTCACGGGCGACAGTGATCAGGGAAGACTTCATGGCAGAAGTGAAGTCCCGGCACAGCCTGGAAGGTTGGGTAGGAATCGGGCAGTTATAAAGAAGCAATGCAAAATGGAAAGTAACTAGATATGTTCAGGGAACTGTATGCATGACTTTGGGTCTAGAAAAACAATTTATGTTTAATAATGAAATGGGGTAAATTTGGAAACAAAAACAATTCCATAGAATTAGAATTTTTTTTCCAAGAATAATTTTTTAAAAATTCTCACCAAAGTAGTAACATGATTAAAGTCATATACTTCTTGAAAGTAAATTTGTCTAAAATCCGGGGAGGGAGCTAGTTAAGAGACAGGGAGAAAAGAGGAAAAGACTAGTTAAAAATGATTAGAGTAACACAGGCATTGAAGATGAGGGTTTGTACAAATGGCAGTGAAAGGGAAATAAGGGTTGAGAAAATAATGACTCAAAAAATTAGCAGGAACTTTAGAATGTTTGTAAGGAAGAGTGCCAGCCCTAAAATACTTGGAGGGTAAATCAGGATGCAACTTTTTTTTTTTTTAAGTAAATGGAGGAGGAACAGGTAAGTGTGGGAGTAATGATAGACTCTGTTGCCTTTGCAGTGATACACCTACTCCCAAATGGAAATGCCCTGTAAGCAATTAGAAATGTGATACTGAAGTTCATGATAGCGGTCAAGATTAAAGAAATAGATTGGGAATTATACAAATAGAGGTGATAATTGAAACTAAGAGACTTGATAAGATTCATGTAAAAGAGAAGGCAGGGAATTACAAATCCTATCATTATATTCTCTTATTAAAAATTCAAAAATTAACTTCAGTTACCCTCAAAGAGACACAGGAAATGAATAAAATATCAATTTATTTTGTATAAGTTATGGATAAATGTTCCTTTTACTAAATTTGACCGAATTTCACACACACACACACACACATGCACGCACACACACGCACACACACATACACACATTCCTAAGAAATATGCATACATACACATATATGTAATTTTGATACAATACCCCTTCGATTGCTACTACTACTACTGTTATTATTACATACTACTATTATGAATACTACTGATTCTTTTTTTTTAAATAAGTTTTCATTTTTTTTAAAAGATTTTATTTATTTATTTGAGAGAGAGAGAATGAGAGAGATAGAGAGCACGAGAGGGAAGAGGGTCAGAGGGAGAAGCAGACCCCCCGCTGAGCAGGGAACCCGATGTGGGACTCGATCCCGGGACTCCAGGATCATGACCTGAGCCGAAGGCAGTCGCTTAACCAACTGAGCCACCCAGGCGCCCCTGAATACTACTGATTCTTAAATTAGTGCTTATTAAGGGCTATACATTTTGTAATGTTTATATCAAAAAGTTTTAAATTATTGTAATCTCCTGAAGAATGTTAAATGTTGGGCCATGCTACAGTGGAGACAAATTTAATATGAGGTTCAATTCTAGTCAGCACATAAGAAACATAACGCAAAAAGCAAAACTGGCGTATCTCTTAAATGGCCCTTAGTAAATACATTTTGCATGAGTGTAAGTGTGTGTATATAGAACATGACCTGAGGATATGTATACTCTATGTAATATAGCATACAGACGTATAAAAATGTATGAAAAATGGCTTTCATACTATCTCAATTATTTTGTGGGTAAGAATATGCTCATTAATTGAACAAATATCTATTGCATACTTATGAAAATCACATTCTAGTTGAGAGAGATGGACAAGAAATGAAATAATTGATACATGCATATAGCAAGTTCAATTGTGACAAGGGTTAAGGAGAAATTACAATGGGGAAGGAGATGAGGGATGGCTGGCAGGGCTGCATTTTAAAATACCGTGGTTAAGGGGGGTGCCTGGGTGGTGCATTCAGTAAAGTGATGGACTCTTGGTTTCCTCTCAGGTCATGATCTCAGGGTCGTAGAGCTAGAACCCCAACTCAGGCTCGCGCTAAGCATGGAAGCCTGCTGAAGATTCTCTCTTCCTCCCTCTGTGCTCCTCTTGCCCATGCTCTCCCTCTCTTTCAATTAAATAAATCGTAAAAATAATGGTGGTCAGGGACGATCCCACAAAGAAAGCAACGTTTAAAGAAAAACATGGAGGAGGTGAGGGAATGAGTCATAGGAATCTCTAGGGCAGCATCTATCATCAATCTCTAGGGCAGGAACACTTAGACCATTTCAGAAACCACGACCTTCCTTGGAGCAAGGAGGAACCACTAAAGGTTTTTGGAAGAGAAGTGGCACGATCTGACTTGCACCCCCCAGGATCCCTCCAGCGGCTGCGCTGAGAGAATTGTTAAATACAGTGACCACCATACCAAACACAGGCATATATTTTTTAAAAGCTGTGGAAGAGGCAAAGGAAGAAGGTAAAAGAAGGAGGGGGGAGAAGAAGAGGAAAGAACATTTCCAAGGGAAAAAAAAATGCTGGTCAGGACTTGAAAGCATCGTTCTCTTTGGACATACAAAGACAGTGTCGAATGTTCTCTCTGTCCTTAGAAGTGTGTGATGTACAGAAATACAAAAGGCCTTTCAGTATAATTCCTAATGAGATCAGGACCTACCCTGAGATGGGCATTTCTCTATGTCCAGACAGAAGGGGGGTTTGTAGAATCTGTTTACCAACACTAACTTGTCTAGCCACCTTTTCCCTGTGAAGAAACCCAGCAAACTGGCATCATCATGGAGCTTGGTCAGATGTGAGTCTGTGCTGCTGAATAAACACAAGCAGTAAGCATCCAGGTCACTTTGAGAAAAAATCATAGGTTTTATTTTAGAGGAAAATCGTTTAGGGGTAAACAATTGCCATATAGCAAATTAATTAAGCAAAGCCAGTCTGGTGATTTGGTCGAAGTGGAAAAACAACAGACTTGGTTTTCTTCATATGGCAAAACTGAATAGAGATAAATGGAACAAATTCAGTGTACTTTTTCCATCAGTTTATTTCCAATGCCAGTTTTAATTTGAATGTTATTTGGATGGGTATGTATCTCATTGATGCTCTAGAAGACAAACTACAGGTGTGTTCATCAGTAATAGTGCTCAGATTCAGGTAAACAGACTACAGTGCATTTCTAAATCGATGTGTAATTCACATAACATAAAATCAATGATATATTTTCCTAGTTCATTTCAGTAATGTTTCAGCTATTCATACATGTGAAAAATCCATATTTTTTTTTATTTTTCTTGTCTCATTTGAAAAACGTTTAATGTCCCCAAAAGAAAGAATATCATGATAGAAGCAGAAATTATTCCTTCAAGTATTTTTGTTAAAAATTTGCAAAGAATCATAAATTTCATGGTAAAAAATATAAAAAATTTAGTGAGTCCCTATAAACCCCACAGGATATTTCTTTTGTTCATTCAGTATACACAATTTATTGCATACCTCTTGCACATTATGCACTGTGTTGGAGCTGATGTTCCAAAGATATATAAGACGTGACCTCAAATCCTTCTAGACTAGATTTTCAACAGCTTAAATAAAGAATTATATACATTAAAGTACATAGGTACCAATTATCTTATTGGACATGGTAAGAATAGTTTGTTTCAGAAATCACTGAACTTCCAATTAACATATTTTCTAGCAATGCAAGAAGATAAAGAATCACCCAAAGAATCTGGAAATGCTTTATCTCTGAGGACTAAAGTTTACATTAAAGTTTGATTTTTATTATGTACTTGGTAATAAATACAACTTAAGTTTTGACAAGTCGTGGATTTTTAAAGATTTAAACTCACACTTCAGTCTAGAGTTTGGGGAACTTTTTCAAATGGGGGAAATAAATTTTGGGGGGGAGCCCAGTGTATGTGCTAACTCATTTTTTGAACTGACTTTTTCACTCCCTGCCTCATCTTGGTATCCACAGGTTGATGAACTTCCTATCTTCCCTTTCCCACCTTTCTAATTGCATGTTGTGAACAAATGCTGGGTGAATTTTCTACAAATACCATTCTCTCATCTTCCTCCCAGGTTCAAAAATCCTCCAGTGTTCACTTACAACTGACAAACTAAACTCCTCTAAAATTTGGCTCCAACCAGACTTCTAACCTCACTCCACTTCTTTCCAAAACCTACTTACTGCTCCAACAAGCAGATTTTTGAATTGTTCTCTGGACATGGAACATTCGTTCTTGATTCTGTCTCTACTCCAGATGAGAGATCAGAGATATATTGTGCTAAAATTGCCCATGCATGGAGGAAGGAAATGCTTAAATGACCAGTATTTGCTTTTAATTTGTTGCTATAGAAATGAGAAGTGTTGCCTTTCCATATTTATTTAGTCCTAAATCAGTGTTACATGAAAATAACGATTCAATTAATAACAACAAAGTTTTATGAACAGGAACAAAGTCATAACAGTAAAGAGAGTAATCTGCACAGTTAAAATAGAAATTTATCTTTAACACTGACAGTCACTGAATGCAAGATTGTGGAATATAAACAATGGGAGGCTTGATTCATTACTGCTAGCCAGGAGGACAAAAGTTATGATTTGGACATCATATGGAGTTTATCTCTCCATTATGTGAAAGTCAAATTTTCTCCATACTGAAAATGCTCACCTCCCGGTCTTCTGAGCGTTTAGAGTCTGTCTCTCCACTCCATGGCCATCCCCCATCCCCCAACTTGGATTTCTGCTATATCCTGAAATTTGAGAGTATCTTGTGCCTGGACAAGTCCATCAGTGTATCTGCCATGACCAAACTTTTCCTCCAGAATGAATGGCCTTGCCCACAGCTCTCTGCTGTGGGAATCAATGAGTGCACTATGAATCTATTATATATAAAGATCCTGTTTTCCTGGGACAGTCCTAGTTTATGACTTTTGTCACAATCTCCTATTAGTTTAGCATTTATTCAGGATTTTAAAATTTTATAATAAACTTTATTAGAACTGCATTAAAATAGGCCAGGTTGGGGGTTGCCTGGGTGGCTCAGATGGTTAAGCGTCTGCCTTCAGCTCAGGTCATGATCTCCAGGTCCTGGGATCGAGCCCCACGTCGGGATACCTGCTCAGCAGGGAGTCTGCTTCTCCCTCTTCCTCTGTCTCTCCCCACTGCTCCTGCTCTCTCTCTCTCTGTCTCAAATGAATAAATAATAATAATAAAAAATAGGCCAGGATGGGTTTGGTGGATTTCTACTTTACCCACCCAACTTCTGCAAGGGCTTGTTTAGCAGGGAATAGTTATCTCTTTAACTTTCTATTAAATATGAAAATTGATCTTAAATAAATCTCTCATTTTTCACCCATTATCAAATTCAATATAAGTGTAATTAACACCTCTCTTTTAAGACAACATGTAGGGCACTTGCTGATAGAATGAACAGCGCTCCCACACAAACTAATTCCTGGGAGAAGCATTCAAAACAAAAATAGAACAGCCCTATGACCTAGCAATCCCACTTCTGGGGATATATCTGAAGGAAGTGAAATCATTATCTTGATGAGATATCTGTATTCTCATGTTCACTACAGCATTATTCACATAATCAAGATATGGAAACAACTTAAGTGACCATCAGTGGATGAGTGGATAAAGAAGATGTGCTGTGTGTATATATATATATATATAATGTATATATAATGTATATACCTAAAGTGTGTGTGTGTGTGTATATATATATATATATGCTAAATGTAAAACTATTTAGCCATGACACAGGAGGAAATCTGGCCATTGTGACAATATGGATGAAGCTTGAGGGCAATTTGCTAAGTGAGATAAATCAGACAGAGAAAGGCAAATACTGTATAATATCACTTACATGTTGATTCTAAAATAACCAAACTCATAGAAACAGGGAGCAGAATATTGGTTTTCCAGGCGCTAAAGGATGAGGGAACTGGGGAGATATTGGTCAAAGGGCATTAATTTCCAGTTAGAAGTTCTGGGGATCTAATATACAGCATTGTCAATACAGTTAACACTGTACAATGTACTTCAAAATTGCTAAGAGACTAGATCTTAAATGTTCTCACTACAAAAACGAAATGTTAGTTATGTGATGTAATAAAAATGTCAGCTAAAGCTACAGTGGTTAATCATATTGCAGTATGTAAGTGTTTCAAGCTAACACTGATGTACACCTTAAATTTACACAATGTTCTATGTCAATTATATCTCAAGATAATGGAGGAAAATGGAAGTTGTAGTTGAGAAAATTTATAAAGAGTTGCATATAAACATCATTAGAATAATGAATGACAATTTTTTTAATGACAAAGCTGAGTTTAAGTTAATTATCATATACCAGGGGTGCCTGGGTGGCTCAGTCATTAAGCGTCTGCCTTCGGCTCAGGTCGTGGTCCCAGGGTCCCTGGGATTGAGCCCCTCATCGGGCTCTCTGTTCAGCGGGATGCCTGCTTCTCCCTCTCCCACTCTGCCTGCTTGTGTGCTCTCTCTCGTTGTCAAATAAATAAATACATAAAATCTTTTAAAAAAATAATTATCATATACCAGTGTGACTGTGTTCACCTTCTCCCTTTGCTGCCCATATCATTTGGATTTGAGAAATGTGTGAGATTCTGGAGAACTATTTAGAAAATCAGTCTAAGTGTTTTGTAATGGTTTCATCCTTTTTGTAAGCAAATTCTCCAGAGTTTGTTTGCATTTTTTCAAGTCAGAAATTTTTAACAAACTTTCAGCAAATGGAGTGCTAAGAGTTCACTTCTCAAAACTTTTGTTAAATTACTAAAAAACACTTGAAAACAAGAACATATTAAACATTTTCACTACAAAAACAAGAGATCAACTAAGCGAATGATAAGCTCACATGGTATATTAGATTTAATTTTAAAATTCTAGAGTTGGGCTTTGGAATATTTCAATTTAGGGGAAGAAGATTTTGATGGAGCTTTGGTTTTTAATTGGAAAATTTCTATTTTGGACAAAATGAAATAAAATTAAGGTCTGAAATATCGCAGCAATTATGGTTTCAAATGAATTACGAATAGAGACAATTTAATGAGCTTTATCTTGTAAAATATTTCTCAAAGAAACTCATAATGGACAGCACACACACACACACACACACACACACACACACACATATGAATTCATATTAATGACACCTTAGCAGAATTTTCTGTGATTGTGACCAATACATTTAGAGTGAATATATTTTCAATGATAAATATCATGGCTTATAGAAAAAAAGGCAAAGAAATTTGTTAGCAATTTTAAATTTATTAACCATAATGTACTACTTTGAAAAATACTGAAGGCATTTCTATGAAAAAGTAAAAATAAAACTATTGAAATAACTGAACTCTTCATCAAAATACTGATGACATAGTATTAGGACCAGGTTTACTAAGTAACATCAAACATAAGAAAATGTACCAATATAAATAGTATGTAGTGTACATGGTTGTATGCTATTTTTAATTTATAGAAATACTTTTTAGTTTTGAAAATTATTTCTAAATAGAACTATTTTATAGGTAAAATAAATTTTTGGTAAAAATATATTTCAAAACTTACAAATTTAGTAACTTCTTTTCCTCACGATTGTATCCTAGCGTGAAAGATAAATTATATAGCTACCCTAATCATGTGACCCAAGTTGAGGAGTTTCATTTTAGCAGAATCATGGTAAATCTTAGACTGATCAGATGAGCCGCCACCATAATCTGGACTGAGGTAGGCTGAGTGGAATAAGACATTGTGGATTCCATCCTGTCTGTACCATGTGCATAACCTGGCAATTTATTTAAACCCTGTGCTTTAGCATTCTCATATATATAATAAGCTAATAATAGTGCCTGCCTTGTGTTGTAAAGATTGCATTGATTCAAATCTGTAAAAACTGAGTGCCTGGTACATAGTAAGCACCCAATACAATAAATAAGTGATGTTAAAATTAATTGCGTGGACACACGCAAATAAAACCATAAATAGTTAAAGGCATCTAGCAGCTGCATAGCATTTCAATACCCACTTATTTCTGATGTTTTGTCATTTAAAACCCCCAAAATAGCTATGAATCCTTGCCAGTGAGGAAAAACAAAATAAGAGAATAAAGGGATAGATATTTGTTTTTATAGTCAGAGTTATATAAATAACAGAAAAAGCATTTCCAAATACACTAATAATGCCCAAACTAAACTCACAGTCTCCATTCACCCATTCTTCACCCCCGGAACCCTACATATGACTGTAATTCAAGCAAATCTCCCAAATGTCACCCACAAAATTAAACTTAATAGAAAACATGGGAAGAATTTATTCGAGGTCCGAATATACAAACTTCAGAGCATCATGATATCCATAAGTGATTCATGGTAATGAAACATTCATTAATGTTGGCTGCCAGATAAACACTGCATATTGTTATTTTTTGGCATGCTTTTTCAAACATGTTTTTGTGAGCAGTATGAAAGCTAAATATATTTTTAAAGCACTTTGTCTAATGAATACACTGGGAATTCTCAATTTCCAAGAAGTTGTCAATCAAATGATAGCATTAGTGTTTGCTGCATAACAGAATTGACATTAGCACATTGAACTTAAAAAGCTGGATTTTTTAAATGACATCTTTAATAGACAGCATTAAGAGTAATGGAATAATTTAAAGAGTTGATGCCTGTGGACTTGAAGTATAAAATGTTATTATTTTATATGTCGTGTCATGTTCACACAGTTCAGTTATACCAAAACCAGAATCTTTTTGGATGTTTTTGTTTGTCTAAAAATATAGAATACGTAAATGCTCTCCATGAAAAGAGGAGGCAGGTTTCTATCTAAAACTCTTATGAGTTCATTACCCCTATGAGTCATCACTGATAATTCCTCAAATTTTAGGATTTAGTTATTTTACTTTATTTGGGAAAAAGGTAGCTGCTTCCTTGTGAGGAGCAACCATAATAGGTTAGACCACTGAATAGCAGGATAACTTCAAGGTTTAAAAGAGCCCCAAACTGACAAGGAACAAACCAGGAGTTGGTCCATTATGGAGACTGCCAAATTCTAGATTTAGAAGGTCTTCTTTTTGTTACTGATGTTTGTCCTCAGGGTTTCTACCACCCTCCCCAACCCCCCACCCCAACCACCAGCTTTTTCTTCTGTTTTTCATTTATGATCACAAAACAAAATGTGACTAGATGGTAAAGCATTTGACAAGGGCAATTTTAATAATTTTTAGAAGGGTCCAATAAATTTGGGTACCAGATGAGGTATATATAATAAAAGACAGCACACAGGAATTTTAAAGAACATTTTAAAATACAAAAATCCTGATGGGTGTATAGATCTATCATTCAAATAAATTCATACTCAGAACAGAAAATGAAGAGTTGTTGGATTCCTGGGGGTTATTCGAAGCCACTTACATCTAAGTCTTTCCAGGTATTCTCCCCAAACCACAGAAATCATTAAGCAAATCCATTCTATGACCCATGCATAGAAAAAACAGGAGGTCGAGCCTATTAAAAAAACTTCATATTACATATAAGCAGACAGATAAACACCTCAGTCCAGAGAAGCCATTTCTAGAACCCACCCACAGCAGATCAAAAAAAATCAGTACAGATTGTAGGGAAAAGAGAAAAGGAACATGAAGGATCTACCAAACATAGATAAAGCCATATTTAAAAAGAAAAAGCCCCACCCTGAGTGGGTTGTTAAGAACAAGACTGAGACCTGGTAAATCAGAACACTTGACATTGTTGTTCAAAAGGAAGGAAATAAAAGAGACTTCAGCAAGAGGCAGTAGACCAGAGAAGAATGGAGGACTTGGAAGCAGATGCTGCCACTCAGAGATTTTGTGATAAATAAAGGAAGAAAACAAAATGAGAAAACTACATATCCTGAAAAAACAAGCAAACAAATCACAAAATAGACACATAACATCTCTCTTCTTCCTATCCTATAAAAAAGCGTCACCTATTAAAGAATATATAATTCACTCAATTAACAGAAGAGGGTATTCTAGAAGTAAGGATCATAGTACACCAAACAAAGTCTACCTCCCTGGTTTGCACACAATCATGTTGCTAATCTAGGAAAATAAGACTTTATGAAATAAACAGATCATGGCCGATAAAAATATTCATACAAAATTATCATAGAAAAAATACAGAAAATGGAAACAAAACATTTTAACTGATAAGAATTATACTCCCAATATTAACTCATAAAGAAAATTATTTTTTTATTTTAAAATGTTTTCTTTTTTTTAAAGACTTTTTATTTGTGAGAGAGAGAGCAGGGGGGAGGGGCAGTGGGAGAGAGAAAATCCTTAAACCAGCTCCCCACTGAGCATGGAGCCTGTCCCAGGACCCCAAGGTGGACCTGGGCCAAAATCAAGAATCTGGAGCTTAACTGACTGAGCCACCCAGGTGCCCCAAAAGAAAATTAAAGTTTCAAACATGAAAAAGGCTCAAATCCTATTCAAAAAGTCAGAAAAGACATGGACAAAAAAAAGATAAATGGTAAGTAAAAGTTGTTTGAATACACGGGAAAAAGAACAGTGGCAAAAGATAAAAAATTTTAAAAATTTTATACTGAATTACAAAGTCAGTATAGGTTTGATTGAAGACTGTAAGTGTTTTTAAGGAAAAGTGTGAAAATGGATGAGAGAGCGTCAATAAAATAAAGGAAAAGGTAAAAATCAGGAAGAGTGTGATTGGTACAGAAGATAGGCAATGAAGACACAACCCTCATATGGTTGGAAACCTGAAGAAGAAAAGTTTAGAGATGGAATATAACAAATATTTACAACTATAATTTAAGAAAATTTCCAGAAATAAGTGAAAGTATGAATCTGGACATTTAAATGTTTAGTCATGTCATTAGGAAAATGGACCCAAAACAGTCCACTAGAGGTTAAAGATAAATAAAATAACTAGGAATATCAGGCAAAAAAGCCCAAGTCATTTAACAAATAAAATGAAAATGACATTGACACAAGATTTCTCAACAATGTACATATCAAAGCCACAGTGAGGCAACATAAAAAAAAAAGCTCAAGAAAATAATTAACCTAGGATTTTACACCAGTTTGTCCTTTTTTAAAAGTATTTATTTATTTATTTATTTATTTATTTATTTATTTATTTATTTTTGGGGGGTGAGCACTCATGAGCAGGGGGGAAGGGAGGGGCAGAGGGAGAAGCCAACTCCCCAGTGAGCAGGGAGCCTGATGGGGGACTGGATTCCAGGACCCCAGGGTCATGACCTGAGCAGACACTTAACCGACTGAGCCACCCAGGTGCCCCAGTCTGTCCTTTCTGTGTCAAAGCTATAGAAAACCAGTTTTTAATATGTGAGAACTCAAACCTATAATCATGAGCCTACCCAGATAAATCTACTAGGAGATAAGCTTCATTCAACTGGAAGATGACCAGAGAAACTTTGGCAAAGGATGACTGGTGATTATTAGATACGGTTCATTGTAAACAGAAGAGTAAAAGAAAGGTGAGAGAAATGTTATTTACTCCTCACAAAGTAAAAATATTATGACTAAAATATGAGAAGAGAGAAGGGAAGTAAAATAATCTTGTTAGTTGTTACATAGATATGAGGTAGGAATCAAAGGTTATCATAAAGCTGATAATCTGAATATAGAAGTAAACTGCATATAGAATCATAGCAAATATAACATAAAATAATATGATTGAGTTGAGACCACATTCGTCATATCAATAAGTGTAAATGGGCTAAACTTATCCATAATTTTATTTTTCAAATGACTCACAAAGCAAGTCACAATTACACTGTACGGGCATACATTATTCTATTGCACTTTGCTTTCCATACTCTGCAGATACTTCATTTTTTCCACATTAAAGGCTGTGGCAGCCCCGCATCAAGCAAGGCTATCAGTGCCATTTATCCAGCAGCAGTTGCTTGCTTCATGTCTCTGGGTCACATTTTGGTAATTCTTGCAATATTTCAAAACTTTTCATCATTTTTATATCTGTTCTGGTGATCTGTGATCAGTGATCTTTGATGTTACTATTGTCATTGTTCTGGGGCACCACACACCATGCCCATAAAAGACAGAGAACTTAATCAATAAATGTTGTGCGTGTTCTGACCCCAGATGTGGTAGAAATATCAAGAGAGTTAGAATTAGGAATGGAGCCTGAAGATGGACTGACTCACTGCAATCTCATGAAACGTGAATAGATGAGGAGTTTCTTCTTAGAGATGAGCAAAGAAAGTGGTTTCTTGAGATGGGATAAACTTTTAATAAAGATACTGTGAAGACTGTAGAGAGGGCAACAAAGGATTGAGAATATTACATAAATTTAGTTGATAGGGGCACCTGGGTGGCTCAGTTGGTTAAGCGACTGCCTTCGGCTCAGGTCATGATCCTGGAGTCCGGGGATCGAGTCCTGCATCAGGCTCCCTGCTCAGCGAGGAACCTGCTTCTCCCTCTGGCCCTCCCCCCCTTCATGTGCTCTCTCTCTCTCTCTCTCTCTCATTCTCACTCTCTCAAAATAAATAAATAAATCTTAAAAAAAATAAAAAAATAAATTTACTTGATAGAGCAGCAGCAGGGTTTGAGAGGATGGACTCCAATTTTGAAAGAAGTTCTACTGTGGAGAAAATGCTGTCAAACAGCATCGCATGCTACCAAGGAATTCTTCATGAAAGGAAGATTAATGCAGCAGACTTCATTGTTATCATATATTAAGAAATTGCCACAGCCACCCCAGCCCTCAGAAGCTACCACCTGGATTAAGGTATATGCATTTTTTAAAGACGTATGCTACTGCATGCTTAATAGACTACAATATAGTGAAAACATAACTTTTATATGCACTAGGAGACCAAAAAATTAATTTGAGTCATTTTATTACTATATTTGTTTTATTGAGGTGGTCTGGAGTTGAACCTGCTGTGTCTCCTAGGTATTCCTGCATAAAAGATTCATACCTATCACAAAGTAACTCAGAAAGACTACAAATAAACAGATAGGCAAAGGTAAATCAGACAAATGGAAACAAGATCTGCGACCCAGATATCAGACAATCCAGATAAACAGGATTAAGTTTCAAAGAATAAGATATTAAAAAAAGAACACTTTTAATAATGAAATCCATAAGCCACAATGTAGACATGACAATTGTTTGTGTTTATGAGTCACATTCTATAGAATATACCTTCATAAAGGAGGCAGAAATAACCTAGTAATAAGAGATTTCAAAATATCGCTATCATCAAGAGAATGAGAAGACAAGTCACAGATTGGGAGAAAAATTTGCAAAAGACACATCTGATAAAGATAATTATACAAAATGTACAAAGAAATCTTAAAATTCAACCATAAGAAAACAAAGAACTAGATTTAAAAGGGGACCAAATGCCTTAACAGACACCTCACCGAAGAGGAGATACAAATGGCAAATATGCATATGAAAAGATGTTCCATATCATATGTCATCAGTGAAATGCAAGTTAAAATAAGACCCTTCTACACATCTATTAGATGTGCAAGATGACGGAGGAGCAAGAGACCTAAATTTCATCTGGTCCCAGGAATTCAGCTAGATAAGGATCAAACCATTCTGAACACCTACGAATTGAAAAGGAGATCAAAGAAAAGAACAGCAGCAACTCTCTGAACAGAAGAGACCACTTTCTGGAAGTTAGGATGTGTGGAGCGTGAATCTGAGGCAATATTGAGGAAGAAAGGCCACAGGGGGAGTGAGCCTCTGTCAGCCACTCCCAGCAAGTGATTGAGCAGCGGAGCACAAAATCGGAACATTGAGAAGTCTGCTCCGCTGAGGGACGTCACTCCAGTGGCTAAGCAGGGAGTGGAACCCTTGCTGGGACAGTGTGGTCTCAGGACTTTTGGGGTCACAGGAAGACCAGGGGTGCCTGAGAGTGGCAGAGCTCCCAGTTATGGGAGCGGGGAAGCCGGCTGCAGAGACGGAGCCAAGGCACAGGCTCTCAGCTCGGGGTTCCCAAAAACTGTGATTCGCGGCACAGTTGGGCCACTGCTCCTCCAGCAGGGACCCAACAAGCGGCAGATCCGGGGAGACTCCCCTCCCTCCCCCAGGAGGAGTGGCACGGGAGCGCACCGCAGGGATCTGCTGGGTTTGGAGACTCCACTCGGGGTCGGGTGCCAGAGACAGAAACGCTCGGTCACAGGCCGGTGAGCACGGAGTGCGGCCGGATACCAGGGAGATGGGAGTGACTTATTGCTTTTCTCTGGGGGCGCACTGAGGAGTGGGGCCCCGAGTTCTCAGCTCCTCTGGAGCAGAGATTGGGAGGCCGTCATTTTCACTCTCATCCTCCAAAGCTGTACCGAAAGCTTGCAGGGAACAAAAGTTCCCAAAAGCAAACCCGAGCAGGTTACTTAGCCCGGACACGGCAAGGGCGGGGCAATTCCGCCTCCGGCAAAGACATTTGGGAACCACGGCAACAGGCCCCTCCCCCAGAGATCAACAAGAACAGCCAGCCAAGACCAAGTTTACTGATCAATGAGAATGGCAGAACACCAGCACTAGGGGAATACTGCACATAGAATTCATGGCTTTTCCCCCATGATTCTTTAGTCTTTCAAAGTTAATTTTTTTTAGTTTTCTTTTTCTTCCTCCCTTTTTCAACCAACATCTTATCAATTCCTTTTTTAAAAATCTTTTTTATTTTTTGTTTTTAGAATCATATTCTATCCCTTCATAGTAGTTAACCTTATTTTTGGTGTGTGTGTGTGTGTGTATATATATATATACATATATATATACATATATATACATGTTGTTCTCTCTAAAATTTTGGGATAAAATTTCTTCTAACAGATCCAAATATACCATAAATCTATAGTGTTCTAGGCTCCAGCCTGATCACATTCTCTTCCCCCCCATTTTTTAAATCCTCCTTTCTTTTTTCAACCAATTTCTTTTCTTATCAATTCCTTTTATAAAATCTTTTATAATTTTCATCTTTACAGTCAAATTCCATCCCTTCATTGTATTTGCCCTTATTTTTGTACATATATAAGTTTTCCTTTCTTTAAAATTTTGGGGGCACTTTCTTCTAACAAACCAAAATATGCCCAAAATCTAGTGTGTGGCACTGATCTATTCACCAGCCTAATCATATTTGATCATATTCTGTGTTTGTTTTCCTTTTTTTTTTTCTTTTTTCTTTCTTTCCCTTTCTTTTCCCCTGTTTTCAGGACTCTTCTGATTTGTTTAGTGTATATTTTTTCTGGGGTCATTTTACCCTGTTAGCATTTCGTTCTCTCATTCATCTATTCTTCTCTGGACAGCATGACAAGATGGAAAAAATCACCTCAAAAAAAAAAAAAAGAACAAGAGGGAGTACCAACTGCCAGGGACCTAATCAATACGGGCAATAGTAAGATGTCAGAACTAGAGTTCAGAATGACGATTTTAAAGATACTAGCTGGGCTTGAAAAAATTATGGAAGTTATTAAAGAAGCTCTTTCTGGAGAAATAAAAGAACTAAAATCTAACCAAGTCAAAATCAAAAAGGCTATTAATGAGGTACAATAAAAAATGGAGGCTCTAACTGCTAGAATAAATGAGGCAGAAGAAAGAATTAGCAATATAGAGGACCAAATGATGGAAAATAAAGAAGGTGAGAAAAAGAGAGATAAACAGCTACTGGATCACGAGGACAGAATTCAAGATATAAGTGATACCATAGATGAAAGAATATTAGAGTAATTGGGATCCCAGAAGAAGAAGAAAGAGAGAGAGGGGCAGAAGGTATATTGGAGCAAATTATAGCAGAGAACCTCCCTAATTTGGGGAAGGAAACAGTCATCAAAAGCCAGGAGGCACAGAGAACATCCCCTCAAAATCAATAAAAATAGGTCAACACCCGACATCTAATAGTGAAACTTACGAGTCTCAGAGACAAAGAGAAAATCCTGAAAGCAGCTCTGGAGAAGAGATCTGTAACCTACAATGGTAGAAATATTAGATTGGCAACAGACCTAACCACAGAGACCTGGCAGGCCAGAAAGGACTGGCATGGTGTATTCAGAGCACTAAATGAGAAAAATATGCAGCCAGGAACACTATATCCAGCTAGGCTGTCATTGAAAATAGAAGGAGAGACAAAAGCTTCCAGGACAAACAAAAACTAAAGGAATTTGCAAACACAAAACCAGCCCTTCAAGAAATATTGAAAGGGTTCCTCTAAGCAAAAAGAGATCCTAATAGTAACAAAGACCAGAAAGGAACACAGACAATATACAGTAACAGTCACCTTACAGGCAATACAATGTCACTAAATTCCTATCTTTCAATAGTTACACTAAATGTAAATGGGCTAAATGCCCCAATCAAAAGACACAGGCTATCAGATTGGATTAAAAAACAAGACCCATCGATATGCTGTCTGCAAGAGACTCATTTTAGACCCAAAAACACCTCCAGATTGAAAGTGAGGGGGTGGAAAACAATTTACCATGCAAATGGACACCAAAAGAAAGCTGGGGTGGCAATCCTTATATCAGACAAATTAGATTTTAAACCAAAGACTATAATAAGAGATGAGGAAGGACACTATATCCTACTTAAAGGGTCTATGCAACAAGAAGATCTAACAATTCTAAATATCTATGCCCCTAACATGGGAGCAGCCAATTATAGAAGCCAATTAATAACAAAAGCAAAGAAACACATCGACAACAATACAATAAGGGTGGGGACTTTAACAACCCCCCTCACTGAAGTGGACAGATGATCTAAGCAAAAGTCAACAAGGAAATAAAGACTTTAAATGACACACTGGACCAAATGGACTTCAAGATATATTTAGAACATTCCATCCCAAAGCAACAGAATAAACATTCTTCGTTAATGCCCACAGAACATTCTCCAGAATAGATCACATCCTAGGTCACAAATCAGGTCTCAACTGGTACCAAAAGATTGGCGTTATTCCCTGCATATTTTCAGACCACAATGCTTTGAAACCAGAACTCAATCACAAGAGGAAAGTCGGAAAGAACTCAAATACGTGGAAGCTAAAGAGCATTCTACTAAAGAATAAATGTGTCAACTAGGAAATTAAAGAGGAATTAATAAAATTCATGAAAACAAATGAAAATGAAAACACAACTGTTCAAAATCTTCAGGATGCAGCAAAGGCAGTCCTAAGAGGAAAGTATATAGCAATACAAGCCTTTCTTAAGAAACGAATAAGGTCTCAAATACACAACCTAACCCTACACCTAAAGGAGCTGGAGAAAGAACAGCAAATAAAGCCTAAACCCAGCAGGAGAAGAGAAATAATAAAGATCAGAGCAGAAATCAATGAAAGAGAAACCAAAAGAACAGTAGAACAGATCAACGAAACTAGGAGCATATTCTTTGAAAGAATTAACAAGACTGATAAACCCCTGGCCAGACTTATCAAAAAGAAAACAGAAAGGACCCAAATCAACAAAATCATGAATGAAAGAGGAGAGATCACAACCAACACCAAAGAAATACAAACAATTATAAGAACATATTATGAGCAACTATATGCCATCAAATTAGATACTCTGGAAGAATTGGATGCATTCCTAAAGATGTATCAACTACCAAAACTGAACCAGGAAGAAATAGAAAACCTGAACAGACCCATAACCACTAAGGAAATGGAAGCAGTCATCCAAAATCTCCCAACAAACAAGAGCCCAGGGCCAGAGGGCTTCCCAGGGGAATTCATTCAAACATTTAAAGAAGAATTAATACCTATTCTCCTGAAACTGTTCCAAAAAATAGAAGTGGAAGGAAAACTTCCAAACTCATTTTATGAGGCCACCATTACCTTGATCCCCAAACCAGACAAAGACCCCATCAAAAAGGAGAATTACAGACCAATATCCTTGATGAACATAGATGCAAAAATTCTCACCAAAAGACTAGCCAATAGGATACAACAGTACATTAAAAGCATTATTCACCACGATCAAGTAGGATTTATCCCTGGGCTGTAAGTTTGGTTCAACATCCGCAAATCAATCAATGTGATGCAATACATTAATAAAAGAAAGAACAAGAACCATAGGATCCTCTCAATAGATGCAGAAAAAGCATTTGACAAAGTACAATATCCTTTCTTGATCGAAACTCTTCAAGTATAGGGATAGCATACCTCAATATCATAAAAACCATCTATGAAAAACCCACAGTGAATATCATTCTCAATGGGGAAAAACAGAGCTTTCCCCCTAAGGTCAGGAACACAGCAGGGATGTCCACTATCACCATTGCTATTCAACATAGTACTAGAAGTCCTAGCCACAGCAATCAGACAACAAAAAGAAATAAAAGGCATCCGATTCGGCAAAGAAGAAGTCAAACTCTCACTCTTTGCAGATGATATGATACTTTATGTGGAAAACCCAAAAGACTCCACCCCAAAACTGCTAGAACTCACACAGGAATTCAGTAAAGTGGCAGGATATAAAATCAATGTACAGAAATCAGTGGCATTCCTATACAGCACCAACAAGACAGAAGAAAGAGAAATTAAGGAGTCGATCCCATTTACAATTGCACCCAAAACCATAAGATACCTAGGAATAAATCTAACCAAAGAGGCAAAGAATCTGTACTCAGAAAACTATAAAATACTCATGAAAGAAATTGAGGAAGACACAAAGAAATGGAAAAACGTTCCATGCTCATGGATTGGAAGAACAAATACTGTGAAGATGTCAATGCTACCTAGAGCAATCTACACGTTCAATGCAGTCCCTGTCAAAATACCATCCACTTTTTTCAAAGAAATGGAACAAATAATCCTAAAATTTGTGTGGAACCAGAAAAGACCCCGAATAGCCAGAAGTATGTTGAAAAAGAAAAGCAAAGCTTGTGTCATCACAATCCCGGACTTCAAGCTCTATTACAAATCTGTGATCATCAAGACAGTATGGTACTGGCACAAAAACAGACACATAGAACAATGGAACAGAACAGAGAGCCCAGAAATGGACCCTCAACTCTATGGTCAACTCATCTTTGACAAAGCAGGAAAGAATGTCCAACGGAAAAAAGACAGTCTCTTCAACAAACGGTGTGAAAATTGGACAGCCACATGCAGAAGAATCAAACTCGACCATTTCATTACACCACACACAAAAATAGACTCAAGATGGTTGAAAGACCTAAATGTGCGATAGGAGTCCATCAAAAATCCTAAAAGAGAACACAGGCAGCAACCTCTTTGACCTCAGCCACAGCAACTTCTTCCTAGAAACATCGCCAAAGGCAAAGGAAGCAGGGCAAAAATGAACTATTGGGATTTCATCAAGATAAAAAGCTTTTGCACAGCAAAAGAAACAGTCAACAAAACCAAAAGACAACTGACAGAATGGGAGAAGATATTTGCAAATGACATATCAGATAAAGGGCTATTATCCAAAATCTATAAAGAACTTACCAAACTCAACACCCAAAGAACAAATGATCCAGTGAAGAAATGGGCAGAAGACAAGAACAGACTTTTTTCCAAAGAAGACATCCAAATGGCCAACAGACACATGAAAAAGTGCTCAACATCGCTCAACATCAGTGAAATCCAAATCAAAACCTCAATAAGATACCACCTCACACCAGTCAGAATGGCTAAAATTAACAAGTCAGGAAACACCAGATGTTGGCGGCGATGCAGAGAAAGGGGAACCCTCCTGCACTGTTGGTGGGAATGCAAGCTGGTGCAGCCACTCTGGAAACAGTATGGAGGTTCCTCAAAAAGTTGAAAATAGAGTACCATATGACCCAGCAATTGCACTACTGGGTATTTACCACAAATATACAAATGTAGGGATCTGAAGGGGTATGTGCACCCTGATGTTTCTAGCAGCAATATCCATAATAGCCAAACTATGGAAAGAGCCAAGATGTCCATCGACAGATGAATGGATAAAGAAGAAGGGGTATATATACACAATGGAATATTATGCAGCTGTCAAAAGGAATGAAATCCTGCCATTTGCAATGATGCGGATGGAACTGGAGGGTATTTCGCTGAGCGAAATAAATCAATCAGAGAAAGACATGTATCCTATGTTCTCACTGATATGAGGAATTCTTAATCTCAGGAAACAAACTGAGGGTTGCTGGAGTGGTAGGGGTGGGAGGGATGCGGTGGCTGGGTGATAGACACTGGGGGGGTATGTGCTATGGTGAGTGCTGTGAATTGTGTAAGACTGTTGAATCACAGACCTGTACCTCTGAAACAAATAATATGTTATATGTTAAAAAAAGAAGATAGTAGGAAGGGAAAAATAAAGGTGGGGGGAATCGGAGGGGAAGATGAACCATGAGAGACGATGGACTCTGAGAAACAAACTGAGGGTTCTAGAGGGGAGGGGGTTGGGGAATGTGTTAGCCTGGTGATTGGTATTAAAGAGGGCACATACCGAATGGAGCACTGGGTGTTATACGCAAACAATGAATCATGGAACACTACATCAAAAATTAATGATGTAATGTATGGTGATTAACATAACATAATAAAATTAAAAAAAAAAAAAGGAATGGCCTAAATCCAAAACACTGACAGCACAAATTCTGGTGAAAATGCAGAGCTACAGGAACACTCATTCACCACTGGTGGAAATGAAAAATGGTACCACCACTTTGGAAGACAGTTTGGAGATCTCTTACAAAATTAAGCATACTAGGGGCATCTGGGTGGCTCAGTCAATTAAGTGTTTGACTCTTCGTCTTAGCTCAGGTTATGAACTCAGGGTCCTGGTATCGAGCCCCACGTCAGAGTTCTGTGCTGAGTGGGGAGTCTGTTTGAGGATTCTCTCTCTCCTTCTCCTTCTGCCCCTCACACTTCTCTCTCTCTCTGGCTCTCTCTCTGAAATAAATAAATAAGTCTTTTTTAAAAAAAGCAACTAAACATACTCTTACCATATGATCCAACAATTGCTCTCCTTGGTATTTACCCAAAGAAGTTAAAAACTTAAGTCCACACAAAAACTTGCACAGGGATGTTCATAGCAGCTTTATCCACAATTGACAAATCTTGGAAGCAACCAATATGTCCTTCCGTAGGTGAAAGAATAAATAAAATTTTGTACATTCCGAAAAATGAAATATTATTCAGCCTTAAAAAGAAATGAACATCCAAGCATAAAGAGACATAAAGTAACTTTAAATACATGTTACCAAGTGTAAGAAGCCAATCTCAAAAGACTACATACTATATGATTCCAACTGTATGACATTCTAAAAAAGGCAAAACTATGCAGACATAAAAAAGATCAGTGATCTCCAGGGGTTGATGGCAAAGGAGGAATGAATAGGCAGAGCACAAATGATATTTTTAGGGCAGTGAAAACACTCTGTATGATATCACGATGGTAGATACATGTCATTATTCATTTGTCCAAACTGACAAAATGTATAACACCAACAGTGAAATATAATGGTAACTATGACTTTGGGTGACTTTGATGTGTCAATATAGGTTCATCAGTTGTCACAAATGTTCCACTTTGATAGGGGATGTTGATAATGCGAGAGGCTATGCATGGTGGGGGATGGGAGGTGTGAGAAATTTCTGTACCTTCCCTTCAATTTTCCTGTGAACCCAAAACTGCTTTAAAAAAAAAAGTCTTAACAAAAAAATCATATCAGTTTAAGATAAGTCAAATGGACAAAAAATGACTAGAGAATAACTAAAAAACATACTAATGAAGGTAAATCTTATGGCTATATTATGAATTTTATGCCCTAACTTCAGAATATTTGAGACTCTATCTTCTATTCACCTATAGAATATTTTCTCTTTTTCCCAATTTATTAAAATTTAAATTCAATTAATTAACTTATAATGTATTATTTGTTTCAGGGGTACAGCTCGGTGATTCAGCAGTCTGACACAATTCACAGCGCTCACCATAGCACATACCCTCCCCAATGTCCATCACCCAGCCACCCCATCCCTCCCACCCCCCACCACTCCCACAACCCTCAGTCTGTTTCCTGAGATTAAGAGTCTCTTATGGTTTGTCTCCCTCCCTGGTTTCATCTTGTTTCATTTTATCCTCTTTTCCCCTCTGATCCTCTGCCTTGTTTCTTAAATTCCTCTTATCAGTGAGATCATATGATAATTGTCTTTCTCTGATTGACTTATTTCACTTAGCATAATACCCTCTAGTTCCATCCACATCTTTGCAAATGGAAAGATTTCATTTTTGATGGCTGTGTAATATTCCGTGTGTGTGTGTGTGTGTGTGTGTGTGTGTGTGTGTGTGTGTGTGTGTGTACCTCATCTTTATCCATATAGAATATTTTCTTAAAAGAGGCCATAAATTGGTCACAATGAAAGTATTGTTAACTTTCATAAAATAAAAATCATAAAAACCTTTTTTCTAATCACTGTGCAATAAAACTAGAAATTAATAAAAATTATTTTGAATGACTAAGTAAATGAAATATAAATGATCTCTTCACCTAGAAAGGACATTCATAAATATTCTAAATTTTTAAAAGATTAATATTAACAAAAACATCATATATGGAGAACAAATCCTAGAGTGAACCCTCATCTTCATGCTCTGTAAAATCTCCCCCTCCTTGTGAGTAGGCAGGACCTAAGATTTGCTGTTTAATTGATACAATATGGCAAAATGATAGATGTGTGAAAATTAGTGATGGGAAACCGCACTAAAATGTAGAAGGGTGGGTTTGGCTGGGTGAGCTCTCATGCCCTACCACTCATAGTCAATTGTAGACCCAACAGGAAGAGATAGACGTGACCTTACATGGACTTGACCATGTAAATGGATACTACTCTATTACTCCAGCATGAGGAAAAAATGCTTTCCTTGTCCTCCCCAGGCAACAGCTCAGCTAATGAAAAGCCACCACACTTCAAACTCCCAGTTTATTCTAATGGACTTTTTAATTTATAACCTTCCCAACTTATTCCTTTTCTTTCTTCTTAAAAAGTGTGCCTCTCCTTTGGCCCTTGGACTTGCCTACAGTTTTGCTGCAGCTTGTTTGTCCCAGATTACAATTCTCTTTTATTCCTGAATAAACCCATTTAAAAAAATATTTCATTTATTTGAGAGAGAGAGAACATGAGCAGGGGGATGGAGAAGCAGGCTCTCCACTGAGCAGGGAGCCTGACATGGGGCTTGATGGCCTGAGCCAAAGGCAGACGCTTAACCGACTGAGCCACCCAGGCACCGCTAAACCCATTTTTTTTTTTTTTTGCTGGTGAAATAACTGACAGTTTACTTTTAACAATGCCAATCCCTTAATTAGGCTAGGTTTTATAACAAAGGTGATGGGTTATCACTCCTTCAATTAGGTTTTGTGTTACATTAAACAATATTCTCTTAGCCAACTGAAATGAAACTTTTTTCCCTTGTTGGCTTGAAGAGAGAAGCTGCCATGCTGTGAGAGCTTTTGGAGACAGTTACATGGCAAAAACTATCGGCAGCCTCTCAGAATTATCTAGCTCCTAGCTAAGAGCAGTGAAAGAAGGGGGAGTCAGTCCTACAACCCCAAGGAAATGAATTCTGCCAATAACCTGAGAAGAAGGGAAGAAATGGAGGAGGGAAGGAAAAAGAAAGAGGAAAAATTGGAAGGGGAAATTCTGTATCTTAAATGTTAATATATGTTGAAGCCAAAAGTCAATAGCAGTGTTAATTTGTTCTTCCAATTTTATTATATTTATTAATAAGTGAAATATTATATAACTATTACATGCAATAAGCTTCTTATGGATAAAAGGTCAGTAGTTTAAATTCTCAGTTAAAAATGTTGGAAAATCTGAAAATAATTAAAATTTTCATGTGATTGTTTCATAAAAAAAGAGAATTAGAAAATTGCCAGTTTACAGCAAACTTTGAAGAGATATTCAAACCACTGAGTGCAAGGTTACTGGGGAACTGGTTATCCATACCACTTCAAACTATCAAATTACTTATTAATAAGAAAAAAAACTGAAGAATCTCTGCAATGTGGAAATTTTCCTATGCCCCCTTAACAAAGTGATCAAAATTACCCTCATTGATAATGAAACGAACTGAAAGCACGCGTCTCTAAACATGGTGCTCCAGGAGGAAGATATTCCTGCCTTTTAACTGGAATCTAATCATTAGGAAACTATCAGGACATTCTGCAAAACAATTAGCCTAGACTCTTCAAAATCTCTTACTGTCATGACAGACTAAATCAAAAGAAAAAGGAAATAGAACTTATCTGGATTTAAAGAGACAAAAGGGGCATATAGACATGGCAACTGAAAGCAGTGTGTAATTATAGATTGAATCCTGGATTAGTAACTTAAGAAATAAACACTGGTAAAGACATTTTAGGGCCTCTTGGGGAAATTTGAATTTTAAGCATCTACTAGGAAATATTATTGTATCAATAGTGGCTTGAGCATGATTTTGACAGGATAATGTCCGTGTTCTTAGGAGATTCATGCTGAAGTAGTTTGAAGTAAAGTTATAACACTGGCAACTTTCCCTCAAATGGCTTAGCCAAAAGAGAGGAGTGCGTGTGTGTGTGTGTGTGTGTGTGTGTGAGTGTGTGAGTGTGTACATAATATATGGAGAAAAGCAAATCAGTGATTAGGTGGAAGATGAAGTTCATTACACTGTGAGTTTAACTTTTCTCTAGTTTTGAAATCTTTCAAAGTAAAATTTGGATACAAACAAAGGAATTACAGTGCCCACTTCAAGTTTTTTAAATAAACCCCATTTTTTTCTGTTTAGTCATGGTTATGAGAGTCATTCATCTTATTTAATATTTTGGGGGAAATGTGGAAAATATTAAAAACTAAACTTGTCCATAATCCTGCTGTCTACAGATAGACATTGCTAATATTTTGGTATACTCCCTTTAAGTCATTCATTTCTATTCAAATATACATCGTATATATTGATTTTTCAGCACAGGGATCATAATTCATATTTAGTTTTCTACATTAATAGTTAAGGAACATTTTCCACATCTTTTAATAATTTCCAAAAAAAATATGATTCTAATGGTTACATACAGATACATCATAATGATTAGATCACAATTTTACAAACTTTCTCCTCCTTGATGTAATTTATTTGCTTGGTTTCCAGATTCCCAAACTCTCTGGTTTTCTCCACAACTTACTCTCCTGTCCTTTCTAATTTCCTTTGTTTTGTTTGTTTTTAAAGGTTTATTTAGTTATTTTAGAGAGAGAGAGAGCACAAGCAGGGTAAGGGCAGAGGGAGAGAGAGAGAGAAAAATCCTTGAGCAGACTCCCCACTGAGCACAGAGCCCAACACTGGGCTTGATCCCAGGACCCTGAGATCGTGACCTGAGCTGAAATCAAGAGTCGGCTTAACCCACTGAGCCCCCCAGGTACCCCTCTAATCTTCTTTGTTAGCTGCTCCTCATGTCACCACGTTTTTCATGTTGGAGAGCCCTAAGGCTCAGCCTACATTTCCACCTCTTCTGTTAACCCGCATTCTGTGGGCAGAATGACTCAGGTTACTGGTTTTAAGTGCCCTCTCTATGGTGATATCTAAATGTAAATCTGTTGTCCAGACCTTTCTTCTGAATGCCATTCATATATCTGTTTATTCCACCTGGATGCATCAAATTTATGCCAAATTCAAATTTCCTATCTTTCCCCAAACCTTCTCTTATAGTCTTAAATATCTCATTTAATGGCAATTATATTCTTCTAATGTTCAGGACAAAAGCATTACAATCATTTTGACTCCTCTCCATCTCTACTTTGTACCCATGTTCAGTCTGTCAGCAAATCCTGTGAATTACTTTCTATATATGTCCAGGATCTGTCCCTGCTTACAGACTTCCCTGCTAATACCCTGGCTTGAAAAACCATGAATTCTGGCCTAGATCATACATTTCCATCTGACTGATATTTCTTATGCCCTACCTCCTATTCAAATATAAAAGTAAATTTGTGAAATCATACGTGAGGTCATGCCATACCTCAATCCAAATCCCTCCAGTAGATTCGATCTCACCCATGGTAAAAACCAAAGTCATTTACAATGTCTGGAAAAGGACCCTGATCCAGTTCTAGCTATTTTCTGACCTCACTTAACTCTTCTTTTCCCTCCCTGAATGGCCATCCTGCTGTCCCTCAAATGCACATGCTATAATCCGTGCTCAAAACCTTTGGATCTGCTGACCTCCGTGCCTGGAATGCTCTCCTCCCAGACATATGCACTTGGCGAGTTCCTTGCCTCCCTCGGGTCTTCTATCAAACATCATCTTATTAGGCCATTTTACTATACTCTTTAAAATTTTAACTCACTAACCCAGCAATCCTTATTCCCCCTTTCCACTTTATTTGCTTTATTTGCTATTCTCATTTTTTCTCTATTTTTAAATAGATTACAGGAACCAAATTACACAAAGGTTATGGATATTTTAAAATATTTGATTTGTAGTGCCAAAATGATTTCTCAAAAGACAGCTCCAATGCCAAGACTTTAAAAGACTGTTTTAATACTAAGACCATTCTAATTATTAAAACTAAATATTATCATCTTGAAAAAGTCTTTGCCAATCAGGAAAAAATAAAATGCTGTGTCATTTCACTTTTCTTTCTTTCTCTTTCTTTCTTTCTTTCTTTCTTTCTTTCTTTCTTTCTTTCTTTCTTTCTTCTTTCTTTCTTTCTTTCTTTTCTCTCTTCCTTTCTTTCTCTCTTTCTTCCTTCCTTCCTTCCTTCCTTCCTTCCTTCCTCCCTTCCTTCCTTCCTTCCTTCTTCTAATCATTGTTATTTAATATTTTGATCATATAATAAAGCTTCCTCCAAGAACCAGGAAATTAGAAAAATCAACATTACTCCCCTTTCGGGGGGAGGGGAGAACTTAACCACTATCTCATATTCTCCACAAAAATCAATTCCAGGTAGATTGAAGATCTAAATGAAATGGTTAAATAATAAATCTTCTTGAAGATAGTATTAGAGAATATCTTCACGAACTTGATGTAGAGAAAGCTTTTTCAAGCAGGACATGTAGAAATTAATATTCCGCACAACAAAGCATTGAAAACACTGCTGCAAAGCCGACTTCCCATCATGATACTTTCCTGATCAAAGACTTTCGTGTACCTATTGTGCTCAGTAGAGTTTAAACTCCTGGACTGTTCATTTTTTTTTTTATTTGACCCATATTTTCCTGGATTTTGCTCAAGTTGCTTCATTCAGTATGAATGCTTTTCATCTCCATATTGTACAATATGATGTATTTTGAGTTGTAACATCCTCTCTTTCATTAGGCTTCCTCTGATTCCCAGATAACAGTGGTCATTCCCTTCTATGACCATTGAGAGCATTATATCAGGACTTTTCTTATATTTACTACTTTACAGCTTATATTTGTGCCTTATGTCTTTCCCAACTAGAGGACAAAATCTTTGAGTGTAGATACCCTCCTTTTTCCATTTTTACATACCTTGAAGTGCCTACCAGGATAACATGGTGCCTTATACACAGTAAGTCCTCAATAAATAGCCATTATATTAATTAATTACATTAGGTAATATAATAGATATATATTAAATATGATATATAAGAGAACATCACTTTAATATTGACTTTCATGTTTTATTCTGGAAAAATTATTATATCAAAAGTAACTGCATGTAGTTAAGGTTGTTCTAAGATTTTAGCACCAAGCAGGTGCTTTATATATATTGCTGAAGGGATTATACATACTTGCTGAAGGATTAAGGAAAATTCTATCCCTTGCTTTTGTCAACTTTGTTCTCTCATATTTAACTGTGAGTATAGCTTTGTCAGTGGCAATTTCCTAGTCCGATGTATATCTGTGTTTTATATTTTCACATATGGAAACTGTCCTTAAATATGTGTGCTCCATTTCAAATACACTATGTATTTTAATCTATGAAACAAAGCAGAGACTGTATTAAACACTCCTATAACTTTCATAATTTGGGGGAAAACACAAATGGCTTTGCATTTATAATTTAGCTTTTAATTTTCTTTGCTCCATTTACAATGAGATCAGTGCCAAATTTTTTTATAATTTTGTTTACTTTTTTAACTTAAAAGACCAAAAGCTTATAAAATAAGTCTATGCCCACCTTCTTTTAAAAAATAAAAGAACAGTTCAACTTAGTCCCTCCAAACTATGCACTTCTTCCAACTCATCCTCTTTCAATATTCTTTTACCCAGTTTCAACAAATGAAAAACTTTGCAAAGGGGAGAAAGGAAAATATTTTAAATGACTTGAGTGAATGAATTTCTGGATTTCAATGGTAATGACCTCTCAGTCTTTTACTCTAGATATTTTTTTCATTGAAAGCTATCATAGATAGTTTAATGAGTTAAAAGAATGAGAATGACTATGTTTAGTTTATTTAATTCTATGAGGTGATTGGTTATTTCTTTGACATTATGCTTTCAAGATTAGACAAAAATCACATAAATATCAAAATATTAAATATGTAAACACCTTATATAATTATATATAATCTATGTAATTATAAAAATTATATTTTTATCTATATAAAAATCCAAATTATGTATTAACAAATATAAAAATGTATTAAAGTATTTATAATGTGGGTGAAAACAGGTAGTGAAATCCCCTTTTCCAAATCTACAGGGTATGACTTGGGATCTTTTATTAAATAATGAGAATCTCTTACTGTTAATACATCTTCACCTGTGTAGTAATTTTTTAAAAAGCATCTGTTGGTCTTTTTAAAAGATATTTGAATCTGAAAGTAGTTTACTACATCAGTTTACTGAAAGTAAACTACACCAAATGTGCTAGAAATGAGTAGATAAGAGCAAGATGTTTGTGACCAAAATAGATGTCAATGATAACTGAAGGCACTAAAAAAGAAAATGCATATGTTGAAACGTGTAGGTTTCATTTTAATCATTCAGCACTACCTGACTGAAGTGAATAAGGATAGGAAAAAATAATTTACTGTCACTTCAAAGAAATACGATTTTAGTGCAGGGAAAAAATATGGCTGACACATTAAGAGTAGTTATTATGAAAAACAATATTGGTCATATTGCAGTTTGCACATAATTCAGCCAACTTCCTTCTTTCATCATAAGATTTCCATTCTTTAAAGTTGCAGCTTTACAGAATGATGAAGTCTTTTCATTATTCATCTTTGCCACTGTCTCAGAATTAAAAGACTTGTTGGTGACAAAAAGCCAATTAATCATATTTATGGTGACAACCGTGACTGTAATAAAACAGACATTCTTAGAAAGCATGCCCTTTTCTTCACATCAAAACCTGTTGAATGTGCTCTTCTATTCCCTGAGGCTTTGAAGATAGATTATTGTTTTTCAGAGAGGAATAAAGAGTTAGGACAAATCTAATAGTTGCCATGATAATGGTGGAAATGGACCAAAGTCAGAATTTTATATGCTGTTAGTTTTGCTTGTTATTCTTTCTTTTGTCTATTTCAATCATTTGAAAAGTATGATGTAATTTATTCTGTAGTAATTCATCCACTTAATCACACTCTAAAGTTCTGGACTGTTCCCTGTGTGCTTAGAACAAGAAATTCAAATGAAGACAAAATCTGGACAAAGGCTGAATTTATTCATTAGCTAATGTTTGAAACTCATTATAGTCAAGAGATAGGAAAATATATCATCCTAATCACATTCATCAAAACCTTCAAAAATTCACATGGCATGGGGTCCAACTGACCAAGTTTTTAAGGGATGTGTCATTCAGTTGTGAAAGAGAATTGCCCTTTTTATTTTATACAGTCAGACTAAGAAATAAGTTTTATCAGTTGGACTATTCTTATTTTTTAGTCAAATATAATTTTGACTTAGTGAATTTAGAGTAATTCTTTTAAAACTATAGTTATTAACTTTTAGAAATTAGAAGACCTTTAAGATTTAGTTAGTGCAGGGACTCTTCACTTCTTGTATGCCCAAATCCAATGGTAGTCTAAAGAAGCCCATAGCTCAATCCCTACAAAATAAAATTCAGGGGCTGACAAAGAAAATTAATTACACTAAAATAGTTAGTATCTTTAAAAACAAACTTTGACATAGTAATATATTAGCTTATTTATTAATATATCAAATAATAAGATCTAGCAACAGATCTATCATTGCTGTGGTGAATTTAAAGTCGTAATGAGCAAAATTATATTTCAATATATCTGCAACAACTATATTATGATATGAAACTATCTGTGATTTCTATAGTTAACAAAGTTAGAAGTAGCACTACTACTAATATACATTTGTTGCCTACAACCATAATTGAAGGAAATGTTAAATTTCAGTTAGTTATTCCTGAGAATAAAAATGTAATGTTTTCTTGCCCAAGTTCACAGACTCTCTCAAATCTATTCAGAGGCCCCCTAGGGGTCCTTGGACTTCAGATGAAGAATTGTCGATCTAATTTTCCATTATCCTGAGGAGGAAACAGGCCTCAGAGGCATTTGTGACAATGGATACAGCCAGGTCTTGAGAGAAGAGCCGGGCCCCATTCTCCAGGTGGTTTTGCCCACAAGTCTCAGAGCATCACCAGGTGCTCGCATTTACCTCAGCAGGAAGTGTTACAGAGTTTTATTTCATTCTATTTTAAACTAGATATTTCAAAAATACTAATTTGTAAAAGACAACCATTTTACAGATGTTTGTAGGAGACTTTGGAGAAACATGGTTTAGAACATTCACTTTGTTACTCAGCACTCATGGTGGGGAATCTAAGTAGATGCGTGGGTTCCCAGTGAAGATGAGTGACGCAAGCCCTTTGCAGCACTGGCCATTTTTGTTTCAGTTTCTCGTGGCTGGTAATTCTCTCTGCATAGGTCACTGCTTTCACCTTTTTGAGGGATCAGGGTTATAAAATGGCTAAAACATCCATCACTTTATTCCAGGAGATGGTTGCCATCAAGAACTATCATTCAATATACTTTTGCTAACTGTAAATTGATTCCCAACTGTAAATTGATGAACATACATTCCTTCTCTTTGTAGAAGCCACAGGGAGTAAGACTGAAATCCAGAGAGTAGATGTGGCATGTTTGCCAATGCATTTAGTATTCAGGTTGATCAGTGGGGGGGGGGGGGAATGGATATCAGCTTTTAAAATTTTCTGCATTAGATTTGCAATTTATAGCGATTGCTAAAAGTAAAAAGTCTTCAAAATTTGAAAAAAAAAATTGAGAGCATCGTTTTTAAAATTAAAGAGTGCCAAAAGAGAACTAGCAGGACCAAGAGATGCTACAGTGAAAAAGATTGGATTGGATTTTCAGAAGCAGCACAAATAAAAATTGAAAGTAAGTAGACCTGTTATACTTCTGATTAGTTTCCCCAAATATGTACTTCTATAGACACAAGGACCATGTCACTTCCAATATATTTATATCCTCAATCATACCTGGCTAAGAAGAGTTCTATTTTCAGCATGCAACAAATGCTTGGTGTAATGGAAAACCTTCAAATCCTGAGCTGAAAGAGACCTCAGGAATCATCTGATCCAAGCTCCTTCATAGTTGGTAAAAAAGCATCTGTAATTTCATGTTGGAAATCTCCTTTGTTCAGAATAATATTTAAATATGTTATTAATACTAAATTATTAAGCCAACGAGGAAGATTTCTTACCATTTACCAGAAAAAAGCATCTGATGAATTTAGTGATGCCATTTTAAGCTACATTTTTGGTGCTATCCCCTATATACATATATTTTCAGAGCGACGCTTTAGATAATACTACTGTCATTTTCAGACAGGCAACTAATACATGAGAAAGTTAATCAACCAACCAACCCAAGGTCAAAAAGGTAGCAGTTGAGGTAGCTGGTGGCTCAGTTGTTAAGTGTCTGCCTTCAGCTCAGGTAATGATCCCAGGGTCCTGGGATCAAGCCCCGCATCGGGCTCCCCGCTCTGCTGGAGGCCTGCTTCTCCCTCTCCCACTCCCCGTGCTTGTGTTCCCTCTCTTGCTGTCTCTCTTTCTGTCAAATAAATAAAATCTTTAGAAAAAAAAAGTAAGAACTGGCAGAGCCAGGATTCAAACTAACTCTATCCACTTTGAAAGACCATTATATTAAAAGAGGAAAAAAAAGAGGGGGGGAAGAAAGCCAGGTGGATGAAGGAACAAATATGAATAAAGGCACGTATCTATAATTAGGCAACTCCCACAAGTTACATTGGATTCCTATATTCTACACAAAAGGGATATAATGTAGGTATGTACCTATTTGATTAATATGTCTGCAGTGGGGGTGGGGAGACACGGCTTATAGGAAGGGAAGGGAGAGTCAGAGCTCACCAAATTTTTTCTAGTGATTCTGAGGTCAATCTTACATTTACTGTTTTCATTTCATACATGGGTTCCTTTTCCTGTATTATGTGATATACAATGTTAGGCTATACTTAATTTAAAGGATTTTTATTTCATAAGATGCTGAAGTAGGAGAACTTCAATAAGTTTCTCATAGAAAGTTACATAATTGAAATTCTTAAGACCTATTATATCAGACCAAAAAAGTTTAAAATTGTGTTTAGTTTACTTACAGGTTTTTGTATTAAATGGAATTCTGGTAGATTAATATTATCTTCAAATGAGCTGATTATTAAAATAACTTACCAGGCAACATCTCCATTCCCAAACTACACATAATTTACCTAACATCTTTTGAGGCTACTCACAGTCAACTCTGCCTGAGTCACTTAGTAGATAAACACTTTTTATTTTAGTTGGAGACATGTTGATGACTAACAGTATACTTTTTATATTAAGACCAGTTTGCTATTTCTCTTGGGAGTCTGGATTAGAAGAGGAATAAGGCCTGTCCTCTACTTGGGAAGAACATATTTTTAATTCCTCTAAACTTCCTATATTGGAACTTCATTAATCAATATGAATCATGTTAAGAAATTTTGGCTCAAGTGAGGCTAGTGACAAGATTTTAAAATACATTCTGTGGATCATAGCCAAAAATGTAATCATGTTCAGGACTTAGAAAATAGAATACTAGCTAATAGATCAATTGCCAGATCATAAAATATAGTGTGCTGAGAAGAAAGAATATCTTGGACATTTCTGTGATGGCCCAAATATGATTGACAGAGAGACCCAGTCCAAATGAATGGCTGACTAACCTTTCTACTCACTTTAACAAATTTATAAGACCTTTGAAGTTTAGAGTTAATATAATGCTTCATCAGCCTCATCGAGACAAAAGATTAATGTTGGGATTTCTCACTTATTCACTGTTGGTTGTCTATATACAGAAGTTCCAAACAATCTTCTTTGCTTATGGAGTCTAGATTTTGGTCATGAATTTGGGGGTCATGGATTTCAGAGGAAACTGGACAGCTCCATAGCTCCAGAATGGAAAGTCTTTTTGCCCATGGTTGGTTTGATTGTCTTCATTATCCTCATATAACCATATTCTAGCCAGTAAGCTGTGAAGGGGATTCCACTGAATATCTTTTGGGAAAGGAAAATACATAGTACATATTATATTGAAGAAAACTACTTCTTCCTGACCATGGAAGCCATTCTATGAGGATGAGGTGCTTGACATTGACCTGACGATCTTGTCACCATGAAGTAACAAACTTGTAAAGAATCAAGACACCGAGAGTATCAGAGCTTAAATATGACCCTTGATGAACTATTTATGTGTTAAGTGTAATACTCTAAAACAGCCCTATCACCTCACTCCTTGATATCTGAAGTAAATTTATATTATTAATGTCAACCTTCAGAGTTAACATGGTTAATATCATTGCAACTGGAAACATTCTAACTGAAACATACCACTGAAACATTCATCACTTGTTACTCTGGGGTTCCTGTTATAGCTTAAGAAGTTCTCCAGTTACAGGCACATGGGCTTCTGTCCCAGAATTCATGCTGCTTTTCCTACCTGATTTTGGCCTCCTAGACTAAAACATAAAGGTCCACTTTATTGCTCTTCATAGAGCATTTCTTACTTTGCCCCAGTTCTTCAAGCATAGATAATGTGATTAATTCATTCATTGAATTATTTACTGGATACCCATTCAGTAGCAAACCCTGAAATAGGTAAGGTGTTGGAGATAAAAATGAAAAAATTGCATCCATCCCGAAGGACTCACTCTCGTACAGAGACAAATGAATAGTCCATATGAACAATATGTCATGAGGGATACACCAAGTGTTTGTAAGCACTAACTGTACAGAGAACAGGAACTTCAGAGTGGGTGGCTATAGGGGGAATTTAGCAAAAGCCTTCTGGCCAACACCAACCAAGGCAAACACCCATAAAAGTACATCGTTAATATAGGTCAAGCATTGAGTATCCTCTTGCTTTTCCACCTCATCCTTAAATTGTTCCAGAATCAAATGTGCTTCCAAATTGAAGGTCATTAACAACAACACAAACCATTCTTGTTTTTTTTTTAAGATTTTATTTATTGATTTATTTTTAGAGAGAGCACATGAGAGTGGGGTTGTAGGGCAGAGGGGGAGAGAGAAGCAGACTCAGCACTGAATGCTTAGCCTGACTTGGGGCTCAATCCCAGGACTCTGAGATCATTACCTGAACTGAAATCAAGAGTTGGATGCTCAGCCGACTGAGCCACCCAGGCACTGCCAATACAAACCACTCTTGCTCAAAAAAGAAATTTAGGGACATCTAGAGGAAGAAACTGAAAGAGGCTTAAATCTGTTTACCTAAAAACACTCTCCCGATTTCTTTCTTTTTTTTTTTTAAGATTTTATTTATTTATTTGAGAGAGAGAGAATGAGAGAGAGGGCACGAGAAGGAAGAGGGTCAGAGGGAGAAGCAGACTCCCTGCCGAGCAGGGAGCCCGATGCGGGACTCGATCCCAGGACTCCAGGATCATGACCTGAGCCGAAGGCAGTCACTTAACCAACTGAGCCACCCAGGCACCCAACACTCTCCTGATTTCTTCCACTATGGACACACTTCTTCATATTTTTGTGCTTATCTCTTACTCTTTTGCCCTTAGCTTTTTCCAGTGTGTAGTCTTTATATGCACCAGGAACTTTGTTGAAGGGTGTGGAGTGGAATGTCAGACTAGCACTGTGGCCTGCTTGCCAGGGGCTGTCATGGAACTCCATCTGCCTTTAGAACTGTTATCCTTAAGATCAATTACACTATCCTTTTTATTGTGCAGAGGATGAAAATAAGGCCAAAAAACACTAAGTAACTTTTCCATACTCACGTAACTGGTAAGAAGCAATTGATATCAAGCTCATTGGTTTTTCCCCTATGTCATTCTATTACTCAACTATTGTTCTCTGAAAATAGGACATCTGTGACTCTACTTGAGATATAGAGCAATAATCATTGGATAATTATTTCTTATTTAACCAAATTTAAGATAATATTTGTATAAAACTAACTTATGTTGTAGACTGTAGCAACTCAGTAATTGAACAACATCTCTCCCAAACAAACTGAAAAACATCATCCACTTGGGGTTCAGCATTCAAAGAACTACTCCTTCCAGTGATTTCCTATAGTATCTTCTCCATGTTTCCCTTTGTTTCACTCCGCTAGATCACTCTTCTTTGTCTCTATTGACAAAGAGATAAAGGCTATAAAAACTGACCTTATAAATTGTCTCTAAAGTTTAGCAGTCATGTACTATTGGGCAAGTGATTGAAGTCTTAGTTTCCTCATCTGGGAAGTAAAAATTATGACTTTTCCTTAAAAGTAATCCCTTAAAAGGATGTTATGAAGATTAAAGGAGATAATAACATGTGTAAAGGGCTTAATACAGCATGGCTGCTTGGCACAAAAATAAACCAAAAGAAGGTAGACGTTATCTTAATAATGATTACTTCCAATTTAAGTCAACAGAGATGGGAGGTAGCCCTTAAAATTGTTTTCCAAGTTCCTTTTGCCATGGCTCTTCTGATTGTGACTCTGTGAAACTCCTCTGTAAAAATATGTGGTTTTGTCTGTATTTGTTGATCATGATTTAGCAAGATAAACAATAAAAATAAAATATTTCTCATTGAGTTCTCATTTCTGGTGACATGTACTTCTCTTTGCCTTATTTTTGTTTTTTGTTTTTGTTTTACCCTTATAGGCCATGAGCATAGACTTTGAGCTGCTTATCATTATACTCTCCACATCCATAATAGGTACTCAGTAAATTCTTAATGGTGGATGAATCTAATTGTTTACATGAGCGCACTGGCTCCTTTTCTTTCTACCCCAGAATATGCTCAATTTTGGAACTTTGTAAAAAGGAAATTACATACTTAAATGCAACAGCCAATATTAACTTGATAAAGATTTGATTAACTTCCAAATTGTATGTGAAACCAAAATATATACTCTTCACAATGTGTATCTTTCAAGGAGTTTGACTTCTGGATATGCCTTCATTTCAGACTATTGCCTTGAAAGGTGAGATACCATATAATGCAAAGAATTATATTAGAAATTATTCCTTTTAAGAACAGAAAAACCACTCAAATTCAAGAAAAATTAAGTTTATTGAAAAGATACAGGAGAACCTAATTTCAAGAATTCCTTGCCCTAATTGGTCTTGGAAAGTCAATAGACCTTCATATCTACATCTGTTTGTCTCTGGAGCTAAAGATCTCTCATCTCTACCTCTTTCCATATTTTCCACTATATTCTTATTCCTGCTTAGGGCTTGTTTTTAGAAAGTTATTAGTATTTGATCTCCCACAATTTTGGTTTGCAAGCTGGTTTGGATTAGTAAGTCACGCATTTGCTTTAATCTTTATTTCTTAGTCTAATTATTTGAGAAAGAGAGAGCCTCTTAGTGTCTCAAATTAGCTTATAAATAATTATTTTTGAATTGGGTATCACTTCCTTAATCAATATAGCTAATAAAAAAGAAAGGGTATTATATCGTGCCAACTAAGCAACCGAGGCTCTGGACAGAAGAATGAATACTCAGAGAGGAAAAGTGTGGGCAAAGAGATAGTATCTATGAGTGACCTAAGTGCTGAAATTCCCTATATATGGATTTGATAACTAAAAAAGAATTAAGATACACAATGGTGTCATGTGTGAGATCCATCATATTGTATTTTTATGTGGTCAGAAGGCTTACTTCAGTTATGGCTGGAGTTCACAACAAAGTACAACATTCTTCATCCTTCACAAGACCCCACTGATAGTAGAGGCTCTGCAAATGCAATGGTGTTGATGTTGTTCTAATCTAGCTATTGCACTTGGGAATGTTATACTTGTCAAATTGTTCAATGTGTGTGTAAATGGAATTTCTTGCCTCCAAATAGGCTTGTGTAGGCTTTGTGGAATCTGGTTGATATAAGAGAATTAGACTGGAGAGTATGGATAAAAGAATAGGAAAGACTTACCACCACTCTAGAAAGGGGAAATAATATTATGATATAATGATTAATTACTTTGCCTGATTTTTAAGTACTGGGAACACTGCTTACTTTAGAAATTTATTTTGCTTTCTGAGTCATCTCATGTAAGCACTGTATATGTAACTATTCAAGATTATCATAAAGAATAATGGTTTATTTCTCGCAGTCTAGCAAAAAAGAGATGAAATGCATTTATCTATTTTGAAACATCTATGTCACTTCTACAAATATTTGCTGATGTCCAAAGGCATCACTTTTTTAAAAACTTACCATAGATATATTTCTGAAAATAGAACTATCACATCAGGGTGAGAATTCTTTCACTGAACTGTAGGTACAAATTTCCATGACCCACAAACAATATCAAGTTTCCAATACCAGGTCATCAAGAATAAACTCAGGAAACAAGTGGTGTAACTTTTATTTTTTATTTTAAAAATGGACACATAGGAATGCAACCTCACAAATGAGCTAAGAGAAAATTCTTTTCAAAAATCAATTACTTTAACATATATAATTTGGAAGAAAAAAAGCAGTATGTTTATCAATATGCACTATCGGGACCTCTCACTCAAAGTTCATGTAAGTAATAAGTTTAGATTCACTGTTAATCAGATCCTTGAATTTGGGAATTTTTTGAGAAATGCTCATCACATCTTTTAGACATTCAGATATTTCAGTGTTAATGCAATGTTAATAATGAGAACTTTTGATTGTTTGTTTCTTTACATTTTAAGTTGACAAAATATAGATGAAGAGGTTAAGGACTATATTTAATGAAGTTAAGTCTTCATAAACGTTATTTTAAAAAGTATGGTCACTACCAAACTACAGGCATTCTTGCATTCACTTAAAGTAGAATGTTTCATTAGTAGCAGCCTTATATGTCCAGTCTAGTAACCCAGGAAAGCCAAAGAAACATTTTTTTTCTCCCATAATGGTTATTTATTTTATAAAAAGTTTTTTAAAACTTGTGCTTTAATGCTATAAAACTATTGCAGGTTAGAGGTTCCAGAAATTCTGTATTTTCAGTGATTATAAAGACATTTCTAAGATTGAAATTTGCCAGGACATTCCATCCTTTAATGCTTTCTCTCTGGTTATTTTAGAAAAGGAAACCATTAAGTGGGCATCTTCCATGAGAATCATTACATAAGATAAATAAAAGTACATTTACAATATTCTTTACTTCAAATCTTAACCAATATAAACTAATAAATGTAGGCTATTAAAGGCCGGAGGGAGTTTTTCTTTCTTTTTTTTTAAAGGATTTTATTTTATTTATTTTTTTAAAGATTTATTTTAGAGAGAGAGAGAGAGAGCGAGTAGGGGGAAGGGTAAGGGGAGATGGAAAGAAAGAATCCCAAGCAGACTCCCCGCTGAGTACAGAGCCCAATGTGGGACTGGATCTCACAACCCTGAAATTATGACCTGAGGCGAAATCAAGAGACAGATACTTAAGCAACTGAGCTGCCCAGATGCCTCCAGAGGCATAAGGATAAAGCAACTCCTTGCAACTTGGAAGCACTGGTATATTTGTATGATCTGAGAGGTCTTATTCTGCATTGTGACCCAACCATATTGTTGGATTTTTGCCAACTTTAGAAGCATCATCTTAGGCCCCTGGAATTTTACATATTGCTTTGTGTTCCTCATGGAAAGAAAGATTCCTGAGAAAGGCTTGATAGTTGAAGGATTCATGCTTGTTAAGTAGAAGACAAAAAAAGAAGAGTAAATTATCAACAGAAATACCAGTGAGTGGGGGTGGGGTGGGAGGGATGGGGTGGCTGGGTGATAGACATTGGGGACGGTATGTGCTATGGTGAGCACTGCAAATTGTGCAAGACTGTTGAATCACAGATCTGTACCTCTGAAACAAATAATGCAATATATGTTAAGAAAAAATAAAAAAGAAGAAGATAGCAGGAGGGGAAGAATGAAGGGGGGGAAATCAGAGGAGGAGACGAACCATGAGAGACGATGGACTCTGAAAAACAAACTGAGGATTCTAGAGGGGAGGGGTGTGGGGGGATGGGTTAGCCTGGTGACGGGTATTAAAGAGGGCACATTCTGCATGGAGCACTAGGTGTTATACACAATGAATCGTGGAACACTACATAAAAAACTACTGATGTCATGTATGGTGATTAACATAACAATAGAAATTTTTAAAAAAGACATACCAGTGAAAGATAAATAACAGGATAGAGTTTAGAACAGAGAAACTGGGAAAAAATAAGTAGAAAGCCTTGGTGATATACACCCCAATATAAGAATGGGGGGCAAAAGAAATTTACATCCACAGCTCAAATCCAGTAACTCAGATGAGAAACAGGAGTAATAGAAAAAATGGAATTCACCTAAACCTTAAGAAAGTCATATAATTCTAAGAGAGACACTGTGGAGCAGGCAGATATAAAAATGTGATCCTTGCGAAGCATAGACAATGTCTTCAGTCAAACCAGCATCTCTTGAGTATTAATGATTTACCAGGCACTTTTCTAGGCTCCTGGGGTTCAATGATGAGCAAAAATAGACAGGAGTCTTGCCTTCCTGGACTTCAAAGTCTAACCAGAGGAGCCAAAAAGTGAAATTATCACTGAAACCTATTATTTAAAGTCATGGTGTGTACAATAAAAGAAGAGTACAAGAACAAAGGAGGGGGTTCTGATCAAATTTTCAGGTTTAGGACCTCAGTGAGAATGTGAGTTGAAATAAATTTGAAAAAAGAATGTAAGTTAACTAGGTGAATGTGAATGTGTATACGTGAGAATATTCCAAGGCAGAAGTATCAGCATGCCCAAAACCCCCGTACAAGGCCATTGATAAAGCAGATGATTTTGAGAACGTGAAAGAAGCCCAGCCTGCCTGTACTCAGAGAGCCTAAGTTAAGAGCAGAGTGGTGAAAGATCGTGTGCTCTTTTGTCAGCAAAGAAGCGGTAACTGGTGAAAGCTGACGGACTGAAGACAAGGGGCTTCTAACCCAGGAAAACCAAAGGGTCTCTATGAGCAGGCTAGCCCTGGAGAATCCTAGAAGAGTAGAAATGGGAAGACAAAAGTTGTCCTCTTTCTAACTCATGGGCATACCCAGTTAGCAGAGAGAGCCACTGTGGAAATTGTAGTTCTCACAAGCTGCCTGCACAGAAAACCCATTCTACCTTTATTCCAGGGAGAAAATCCTGGCACAAACAGACTAAAATAATAAAAGAAGCCCTTCGATTCTTCTTCTTTTTTTTTTTTTTTTAAATAACTTTTTTTTTTTTTTTATTTTTTTATTTATTTATGTTTTATTATATTCAGTTAACCAACATATAGTACCTCTAACACAATATTTTTGAGTGAATATGATAGAAGAAATTTGGATTTGTCAGGGTCTGATTGTGGCTATTTTACTCTTAGGTGAGACTACAGTGAGCATTTCCCCCATCCCCTAACCGTATGCCATCAGCAGGGGAAAAGACTGAACTGAATGAAGGACAACCCAGACTGTAAACCAGACTCAAAAAGAGATGCGTCAGTGAGATTTGAGGAGGAAAAAGGTGCTGGACGGGACCCAACAAAGATGAAATGAAAACAATGGGAATCATCAGAGGAGAGAGAAGACCCAAGGCAGGGCGATTTCCCCTTAGATAATCAAAAGGGTTTTCCCAGTACTCTCAACCAATGATTCTCAAGGTGTGGTCCCTGAACCAGGGGAATTTGTCAGTTATTCAAACTCTCAGACCCCATCCCAGTCTTATGAGTCAGAAGCCCCGGGGGTTGTGCCCAGCAGTCTGATGCAAGCAAAAGCTCGAGAACCACTGTTCTCAATGTAAAGATATAAAGTCTTATTACCCTTGAGGACCAATAATAGGTTGAAGCTGAAACACATTACCCTCTGCTATGGATTCCGTGTTGGGTAGAATAATAATGCAAACCTAAAATAAAAGACATTTATTTCTGGATTCCATGTGTGTGGCTGACCAGTTGTCAGGAAAAACATTAACTTATATATCATGCCTCTTGTTCATGATTAGTTCTGAGTTTCAAAATATATCTGCTTATTTGGGATATTTAGCATATATATTTTACGTTGGATTTACAAGTATCACATGAGAGGCAAAATAACAATATGTACTTGGGGAATAACTGTACATCTGAAAATATTTTTATTTGATAATTCCACTTGGCACAGAAAGGATTCTACTTGAACTTAAAAGACAATGAGGATAGTTGAATAATTGAATGAAATGATTAGAAAGTTTTAATGTGTACTCCTATTATTAATATTTCAGAATTTACTTGCATAAAGTCCATCTGCCTATATCATTCTGATAAGTAATGGATCATGAACACACATGTGCAGATTTCTTCAGCTAAAGCTCCTACTTCAAAGGTGACTTGGTGACCTTTTCTAAATAGTTTAGTGGCTCTCTCCCAGGATAGTGGGAGGTCAGAACTTAAATCCAACAGGATATCATTGATATTAAAGTGAAGAAAAAAATAGAATAGTACATTCAAAAAGCCGGACATGATCTATTTTCCTACTTAGGTAAAATATAACTTTGTTGAAATTTGTACCTATTAATCATTAAGAAGCAAGACTTGCTACCACAAATCTCATGCAAATCTCACTGAACTACAGTACCAATCCAAATCCTTCAAATGTGGTTGCAGGATTTCCAAGTCACACAGCCTGCGTTTCAGTATCACAATTTCCTAGCTAGATCACCTTAAGAAATGACTTACCCTCTGCCTTTTTTCTCCCTTATCTTCAAAATGGGCATGACATTACTACCTACCGTGGAAAACTGTTGTGAATATGAAGTGACGTAATACATGTAACGTGCTTAGACTAGTACCCACCACTGTGTTCAATACATGTTTTTATTATTATTACATTAATAACAAACTTACTATTTTATATTGAAAATGAAACCCATGGAATTACATAGTGCTAAAATTAGTCCTTGGCAACTCATCTGGGACTTATCTGAGCAGTACTACCTAAATACCTTTGACATGTGATTCACAGCTCATTTTAAAACTTAACACATCGATTTGGTACAAGGACTACCATGGATTTGCATGGTAATATTATATGAGATGGATTTAAGCAAGCCATTTGAGATAATCCAAGCAAATTACCAACAGCTGATAGAGGATTTCTGCACATGTAGCTGTGTTTGCTCTGGTCTTCCTGCCTGCTGGTAGCAGCAAAATAGCGTATTAACTTTATCCTTCTGGTGTCCACCTGGCCTTCCACGCCTAGACCTGGAGTTCCAGTGATGTCACCCTTTGATCTTTCCACTTTTAACGTCCATCTGCTGTGTGACTTTCTCTTCCAGCCAGAAGCACAGACCTGTGAGAAAGAACAACCCCTCATTTAACATGAAAAACTGATTATTTCTATTAAATAATGTTTGAAAATAGACATGGTCTAATACTTTCAAAAGATTTGGAGTAGATTCATTAAAACTTCAAAAACCTATTTGTTCTTTTGCCTATGCTTGATCCAGCAGAAAAATGAAGCATAATAACCCTCCACTTGTCACTGTCTATGTTTTTAAAATAAAAATAAATTTAAAATGCCACAATTAATCCCCAGGTCTCTCTCTCTCTCTCTCTCTCTCTCTCTCTCTCTCTCTATATATATATATATATATATATATATATATATATATGCAAAGGAAAAAGGATGACTTGTGGATTTGGAATAAGAGCTGTTATGTAAAAATAGAGTTAGAAGGAAAACTGAAAACATGTGAATGACCAGATAAAAGAGTAATGAGAAAAAATGTTTAAGAGCTATGGTGCTTTCTGATGGCTCTACCCCTCAATTCAGCCAAAGGGGAAAAGCAGTTTGCAGTGGTAAATATTGCAGTCAGAATAGCAGAGTGCATGTGTAGCTACACACATCTGGCATGCAGGTGTCCAAGTGGAATTTGCCATCACTCCAAGAAACAGTCAGATGTTGTCTTTTTAAATGGAGAATGGTGTGAGGACTCGTGGAATTCGGTGTTAGATGTCAAGCGTACAACATATTCATTTAACTCGGGGTTCCAGTCAGAGTTGCTGTTTGACATCCTTTTGAGTTAACTTTACTCAATAAAAATGTTTCATGAATATGAGACAAAAACCAATTTCTTGCTCTCCCGTCAGAATCCCATCCATGGAGGGAACAAATGAAAAATAAAAGGCTGATTCTAATTTACATTGCTGAAAACCTTATTTAATCTTAGCTATAGAGAGATCAATTGCTTTTTTGGTTTGAAAGAAAGAAAAAGATTATCAGAAAGAGTGCTGATCACAGAGTTATTTTAAAGCAGTCTCCCAAAAATGATGCAAAATGGGCCATTCTTGACAACAGTTTTAGGGTCTTCTGGCTCTTTTAATCCCACTTGAGGTAAACTCTCTCCCCTCCTTTCAAATTTCATGGCACCTGGAGATATCTAATGTTAAACATTATAAACTTGGATTCCTCCAGGGAGAAAGTATAGTAACAAAAACAGTTAGAATAATGAACATTTGTTGTCCTTATAGGAAGCTTGGTAAATAGCCCTTGATGTTTTTTTTCCTCATACCCGTAAGTCAGGGCTCTGCTTTCATGATGCTTGTGGGGTCTAAGAGAGAGTCAGTTGTTCTTGGTTTTCAAGAAAATCAGGAATGGGGGTGCCTGGGTGGCTCAGTCGGTTGAACGTTTGCCTTTCGGCTGGGGTCATGATCCCAGGGTCCCAGCTCAGCAGGGAGCCTGCTTCTCCCTCTCCCTCTGCCTGCCGCTCTGCCTACTTGTACTCTCTCTCTATCTCTGTCAAATAAATAAATAAAATCTTAAAAAAAAAGAAAATCAGGAATGGACACAAAGATAGCCTCTGATAACAGAATTCTATTAAGATTATTGACAGCTCTCAGCACTGCATGAATAGGAACATGTGCAATTGCATCTGAACTAGCAGAAGCCAAATACGCTGAGTTCCCTTGCCTTTCTCAGGCTCTTTTTTTCTCACCAGGCTGAAGGGACATCTCCTTGGGTCTTGCGCTGTGATGGTGACACAGACATTGTGCTTTCTTTCTGAGGACAGTCAGCCCTTTTAACATTGAACTACCTGTCTGCGCTTCTGCTAAGGATTACATTGGTCACCTTTTTCTCCCCTAAAGACAGAAACTGATTCTTAACCACAATGGTGTGTGTGTGTGTGTGTGTGTGTGTGCGTGTGTGTGTGTGTTTAAGGGATATTTAGAAATGTCTAAACCCTGACAGAAAGTTTTCTGTCCTGTCGATATTATTTATCTTCATTTCTATTCTGATTGTTTCTTCTTTTTAAAATAACCCTATTGGGTTATTTCCCCTAATGTAAAATAAACTGATATGTGTCCATTATTAAAAATCTGAAAATTACACACACACAAAACACAAATCACTACAATTAAATTTTAATGTTAATTACTAATTACTAATGTTAAATTTTAAATTAATTGCTCAGCTGTTTTATTTAAGGAGATATGTATACATATTTATATATTCTTTTTTTTAGTATTCTACATTTCTCTAGTTTATTTTTTTAGTGTTGCATTTTTTAAATTTTATTTTGTTTTATTATGTTATGTTAGTCACCATACAATACATCATTAGTTTTTGATGTAGTGTTCCATGATTCATTGTTTTCGTACAACACCCAGTGCTCCATGCAGAATGTGCCCTCCTTAGTACCCATCACTGGGCTAACACATACCCCCGCTCCCCTTCCCTCTAACCCTGTTTTTCTCTCAGAGTCCGTAGTCTCTCATGGTTCGTCTCCCCCTCTGATTTCCCCCCCTTCATTGTTCCCTTCCTTCTCCTAATGTCCTCCACACTATTCCTTATGTTCCACAAATAAGTGAAACCGTATGATAATTGACTTTCTCTGCTTGACTTATTTCACTTAGCACATTTATATATTCTTATATGTCACTAATACTCTTCTTCAAAAGTATTTAATAAATGTGTAAATTCATCATATTATACTGATATATTAATGCGATATTTTATCAAAGTTATATATAGTTTTAAAAAACTGTTTCCAATGTTTATAAAAAAAAAAGGAAGAAAAAACCAACATGAATACACTGCTAATTTTTGATTTTCCAATAAAAATATCATTTACTGACTTCCTACAGTGGAAAGATAGACACAATCAGCTACACAAACACACACACACAAGTGTCTACTCTATCCATATTTTTAATATAATGACACTATAATTTTTGGTAGCCTTATTATGATTATGTAAATATTTTCACCATTGCACAGTACAGAATATTACATTGACATTTTCTATCTTGTTCAGTTTCTTGTTGTTACTTCCATTATAGGTAAGGGTAATAATAATCACTTGTTTTCTCACTTAATTAGTTTCTATGTTTTCATCACTAATCTATCACCAAAAATGTTACCATTATAATCTCCTTTTTGCTGAGGAAAGTGAATGTTAATCTAAATAAAACTGAGGTTCAACCCCAGCTTTTATGAGGTCTGGGACTAAGTTCCTGGGCCTCACAGTACATCAAGGTATCTTTTTGTATTTGGGTTATCCATCCATCTTTAGTCTTTTGTCCATGGAGATTTGCCACATTATCATTGCTCATTCTTCCCTGAATGACTTCCACAGGTCCAATGTCTCATTCACTCTGCTACTTGGTTCTGAGGGACTGAGAATCATTCTTCTGCTTTGATCCACACTGGGACTCCCAAAAAGTTATGAAAGGTTGTCTGTGCTTCTATTTTTCTGGACATGTTTCTGGACATGGTTGTTCTCCTATATCCTATTAAGATGGTGAATTTCAATAATTAATATTTAAATTCTAAGCCAATCCTGAATTCCTAGGATAAGCCCTACTTGGAAATGCTGTGTTATTTTTTTATGTATTGCTGAATTTGATTTACTAATATTTTGCTAAGAATTTTTACATCTGTATTCATGAGGTACATTGGTCTGTAATTCTTTAATTTGTAATATCTTTATCTGATTTGGCATTTTAAGGTTTGAGTATAAAATCAGTTGAAAAATATATTCTCCTCTATTTCTTGAAGAGTGTGTTCAAGATTTGTAGGGTTTCTTTCACATAAGTTTGATTGAATTCACCAGTGAAATCATTTAGACTTGAAGTTTTCTTTGAGAAAAATTCTAAATAACAAATTTAATTTTTTTACAATATATGGGACTATTCATTTTTCTATTTCTTTCTATATTGATTTTGTTCATTTGCATCTTTCATATGATTTTTCCATATTGGGTATGTGGCAAAATTCATTAGTATAAAGTTGTTCATTATATTCCCTTACTTTTTTAATGATTAAAAATCCCTTATTTATTCTTGATATTAGTAATATTTTTATCATGATATTTAAAAATTACTTTACTTTTCAAAGAACAAACTTTGATTTATTGATTTTCTTTGTTTTCTATTTTATTGGTAGCTGCCTTCAATGACATTTTTTTTCCTACTTATCTTGGGTTTAATTTGCTAGACTTTGTTTTTTACTTCTTAAGATGGAAATACATACAATTATTTTACACTTTCCTTCTTTCTAACATAGCCATTTGAAATTATAACCTTTTAAAAATACTGCTTTAGCTGTATCTCATGTATTTTGCTAAATGCTTTCATTATCCTTTAGTTATCATTAGTTCAAAATATGTTCTAATTACTCATAAGATTTTTTTGCCTTATGGGCTCTTCTGAAATCTGTTGCTTAAGTTAAAGATATTTGGAGATTTTATAGGTTATTTATTGTTTTTAATTTCTAATTAATTACATTGTAGGCAGAAGTCATATTCTCCCAATTTTGACATTTACTAAGACATGTTTATAATCTATAATATGCTCTATCTCGGGGAATGCGCCATGTTTATTTGGAAATGTTGCCATAAATATCTATGTATAGTCTATGAATATCAATTAGGTAAAATTCATCGATAGCGTTTTTCAAAACTTTTGTCTACATGCCATTATCTTTGCTGCATTCTAAGGTTTAGAAGCAAATCACAAATGTAGTCAAAGAGAGGGGATCACACAGGGTGTGAGAACAAGGAGGCAAGAATCATAGGACTACTTTAGGAGTCTGTCTACCACAACCTAAATCTAAATATTTTTTTCTTGTAAATATTATATGTTTGGTTTTGTGTTTTGTGTTTTTTATTAAGCTTGGAAATCTCTACCTTTTAATTAAAGTATTTGGTCCATTTACACTTAATGTAATTATTATCATTTGTGCCTACCTTTTCTTTTAAAATTCCATTTCTTCTTTCCTTCTTTGTACTTCCTTTCCTAGAATCATTTAGGTGACACACATAATTTTTTGTATTCAGTCTCATGCGTCATATTGATTTTTAGATATATCTCTTTATGTTATTTTGTGTTGCTCTATGATTACAATATATATTTTTAACTTGTGACAGGCTACCTTCAAATAATATACTATTTATAGTTCAAATAATATATTCTGTACTATATATAGTCATATATATTAGGTACCATATATTATATACTGTATTATATATTATATACTTCAAATAATATGCTATTTTTATATTATTTCACAACCATTGTAAGAACTTTATAACAGTTAATTACATTTTCCTTCCCTATGCTTTTTGCTTTTCTTATCCTATATTTTAATTTTATGTAACCAATTTTTTTTCACATATGCAGGTCCTTTGTCACAACCGCAGATTTCAAATGGCATATCCGAAATGCAGCCTAGCATTCTGTGAGATTTAGTGTAACTTGAAAGATTTTTCTCAGATTTCTTGCCATCCCCTCTTCTTTCTGTAGGTTGCTGTATTACACTTGGGAATTATCTTGTGTACCTCACAGAGCAATGTCTTATTTCCCTTGCCCCATTTCCAATCTTTGAAAAACAAATTCTATTTATTTGTCCTTAAGAGAACATACTGGTGGTGGGCTCATGACTCCTTTGTAGCTGGAACTTCCAGGGATTTCAGTCTCTCAATCTAGCCCTTATACATCCATTAGAAGTTCTACTGGTTTCTACTTACCCCCACCTATGTTGGACTTCCCTGATCTTATTGTTGCATGTCTAAAGATGATTTCAGCCCCTCTCTTCTAGAAAGAGTTGATTGCTTTCTGGAAATCAGCTCAATTAGCTTTCTTTGTGTCCTAAACTAGCTGATAATTTAGCAAAATCTATCATTTTTTGGATTATCTAGCTTTTGCATTTTAGGATGTGAAGAATTGTCTCTTGGAGCTTTCTATATCTTAACTGGAAAAGGAAGTCCAAAAAACAGACTTTTTAAGAAAAATAAAGCCAGGACATTTTTTCCCTTAATCTACATTCATCTTTATTATAATTCCCCATGGACAAACCCAAGGAAACAAAAGCATCATATGTAAAAGTTTCAAAAGTATTATTCTGGCCTAAGGATTAAGGATACAGGAAAATGCTCTCTTCTAATTAGCAACGTCTTTTTTGTGAATATAAACTTTAGAGTTATTTGCTTCAATGGAGAAGAGAATTGCTGGACTTGTTATAAAGAAAAGTGGTAGCAAGGACAATATAGATTTTTGAGAGTGTTATATTGATTCAAAGCACTAAAAATGTGACATGGGTTTTTCTCAATTAATAAAGTCAATAAAGACTTTTTCAATTAATAAAGTCACAAACCATGCCTAATAAGAATATGTATGCTTTTTACTAAAGCATGTGAAATATCAATTTAATAATTACATTGGCTAAGCTGAGAAATATTTATCTGAACATTTGGTTTTTAATATTTCACTAAATAACTAGAGAAAAAATAACCATGCCCTAAGTATATATAACTCCTCCTATTTCAAGGAAAGGAAATTAATATTTCCTTTTGAGCTATGTTCACTTAAGGTGAATGACTTGATTTTTTTTTACACTTTAAGCTATGATGGTTCCCATATGTGTTTCTTGGTGGGGTTTTTTTGTTTTGTTTTGTTTTTTGTTTTTTGTGTGTGGATGATAAGCCATGAAGATCACTGCGGTTAGTATCTATATAATATAGCAAAAATTATTCAGACTCGTTTTGTAATTATCAAAGACCACTGATGATTGAATGCATAGAGAAACTGAAATCTGAAAATTGCCTAGCTTCCCATAAGCTCATTTTGCTTGGTTTTTAAACTCTATTTTTACTAAGGTGGTCATTCAGAATAAAATCAGAATCTAATTTTTATATGTTGAAGGAAACTTGATACTTGAAGCAAAATAAACTTTGGGACATCATTTCTTTTTTAGACTATCTTTGGCATCCAGTTTTTCTTTCATTTTTGGAGAAAATTAAAAGAACCTCTAATTAATTCCTCAAGTGGTAAGGTTAAATATATATCCACCACTCTATTTCTTTTTTTTTTAAGATTTTATTTATTTGAGAGAGAGAGAGAGAGAGAGAGCATGAGCAGGGTAGGGGCAGAAGGAGAAGCAAACTCTTAGCTGAGCATTGGGCCTGATGCAGGGCTTGACCCCAAGACCCTGAGATCATGACCTAAGCCATTGTCAGCCACTTAAGTCATTGAGCCACCCAGGCACCCCTCACCACTCCCTTTCTAGTGACTTCACATTGAACAATTTTCTTAAGATTAGAAATTAGTCAGAAACAATGTTTTTCAAAGGGTGCTTGTATTTTTCTATTAATTCAAGGAGAAAAGTAAACATAAAAATAATTTAGGACAAATTACTATTTTCTCCTGATATCTGGAGTCTCTTTCACACCAAAAAGGGGCTCTCAAAAATGCCTCAAGGAAAGTGTATCCAGTATTGTCATTATAATAGCATTCCAAAACATGAGATTCATGTTCCTGAGCAACCTCAGTAAATCAGCTCTATTAATTCATTTTATCCTGTTTATATAAAAATTCATTTAGGAAATCAGACTTTCACTTCCCTGAGAATGTTTCTTCTCTCTTTAAGTTTGTCATTTTGCCAAGCTTAGGGTAAAGAAATTTTTAAAACTATAATGTTATTTCTACTTCTTAAAAATCTCATATATGAACTTTTTTCTCTTATAATGAGATTGAAACCTGCTCATATTCTGCTTTACTTATAGCCTTATAGCTTCCTTTCTCTTGCCCACCCTGAATCATGGGCTTGAAAGACAGCTACAGGGACACATTCTCTTTCAAAACTTTAGCTTCTCTCATATTCCTATTATCAGACAGTTCCACCTGCTATACCTCTAAAGAATTCATCTGAAATGTTTGCCAAAACTTACAGTTTTTCTCTTCACTGATAGTCCTATTGTCACTTTTAGGAACCACACCATTAGGCAGTAATCTCCTTTTTCCTGATAATTCTTTTCATTTTAATGACTATATTGCCTGATATTAATATGATTGTCATAGTTTCTGTTAGTTAATATTTATAAATTTTTTACACAAATATTTATTTGTTCAATCTTTCTCCTTACAAAATATTTGTTTTTCTCTTAAGATGGTGTCTTAGAAATGACATATAGCTATATTTTTTTCCCAATAAACAGTTGTCCTTTGAACAACCCAGGTTTGACCTGCACAGGTCCACTTACAGATTTTTTTTTAATATAAATACAGTATAGTACTGTAAATGTAGTTCCTCTTCCTTATGATTTTTAATAACATTTTCTTTTCCTTAGCTTACTTCATTGTAAGAATACAGTATATAATACAAATAACATACAGAATATGGATGTATTGACTATGTTATCAGTAAGGCTTCCAGTTGACAGTGCACTATTTGTATTTAACTTTTTGGGGGAATCAAAAAGTTATACATGGATTTTTGACTGTACAAGGGGTTTGTGCCCTAACCCCTAAGGTGCTTAATGGTCACCTGTATATCTGAAATTACCTGACGAGTTTGGTCCATTTACACTTATTATTACTAATATACTTGAAATTATTCTACACCCTTTGGTGCTTTCTCTGTTCTATTTTCCTATCCACCTCATTGCTTTCTTTCAGATTAAACGCTTCAGGGCCGTTTGGACTGTACTCTTTTAGACACTGTACTTGGCCTTGAAATTTTAACAAGACCCATTGAATTTACTAAAGTCTAAATTTAATCAATGTCTCTACCTTTTTCTAAAAAATAAAAAGCACTTGAATTCCAGTCGCCTTCCTTCAATGCACCTGTTGTTGATTTTTAACATTTTAATTGTATCAAGTTTTAATTGCAGTGCCCCATGGATGTTATTATTTTGGGTGTGTGTATACAGCAATTTTTGTTTATATTTACTTTACATTTGATTCCGTTATCACCATTCCTTCTAGGATTTCATATTTTTTTCTGGGTTTGTTTTCTGTATTCTTGAAGTAAATAGCAAGCATCTCTGTTTTTGTTCATATGAAAATGTCTATGTTACCCTTGATCTTGAATGATCATTTCGCTAGCTATAAACTATAAATCCACATTTTTCAATCTAAGCAGAGATCAGATGTTTTATTATTTTTATTACTTTAAATTTATTTATTTATGTATTTATTTGCTTTGCCAATTGACTTTTTCACTGAGGATGTAGACCCTGAAATGTTCCAAGTTTCATGTGGTAGTCAAGTTTCAATCCCCACCATCACTTGTCTCCTCCTCCCCAAATGTGGCCATTGAAACTAAAGGTTAAGGTGTGAGGTACCCATAGTATACCCTGGCTTCATGCTATCGTATCATTTTGGGTTCAGCTTACTTTTCTGTTTTGGCTTCTCTGAACTGACTCTACATCTTGTGAGCACAGTTTTGCATTTAAAAAAAATGTTTGTTTTATCTCCTTCAGAATGTCTAGTGATTTCAATAGGATGATTTTTCTGGCAGTAAATATTATATTGCCTGATTCGACAACCTTTTCTATGTTTACCTCTTTCATATCTCCTCTGTTATTGAGCTTGGGTTCCATAACCCATCATAATGACCACTCCTTGCACACACCCTCGATTCCTTTGCTCTCTTTTCCTTCCATCACACTGAAGTGGCAAAACCACAGACCCAGTTACACAAATCCCATCTGTTTCATAAGCATTATATTTAATACAATTGTGCTGACTGGGGTGGGCTTTAAATTTATGACAGCAAGCCTTAAGTAATTCACCAGTGCTGCATAATCTTTCTACCTTTCTGCAGCCAATTGTTTGTTCTATTTTCCAGGAAGACGCATTCACACTTTTTTTTTTTTTTTTTTTTTTTGGTCATCAACACAGAGCTAGTGACTCTACCTCTTCTTTCATTGAACAAAGAGATAGAAAAAAACAAACAAAAAACCAAACCAACCAACCAACCAAACAAACAAACAAAAACACAAAGAATGACCTCATCCTTCCCAGCACCATATCTTCTGATGTTCCTGCATCTTTTGCTGTCCGCACTGTCTTCCCTTCCACCAGAGTGGCCCAGGGACCTACGTGTGCTTCTGTCTTGTAACAATCCTTTCCCTTATGCATTGGATTCCATGTCCCTCACATACTCAAAACCTGCTCCTGCAATCATCTCCCTCCCACAGCATTAATAGCCCCTTCTCCCTTTCCCAACAGCATATAAACAAGCTGTGATAGTTTTCTGCTTAATGTCACTATGGCAACTCCCCAGCATAGCATTGTGAAATGAGGTACAGAGCCAGAGGGTATATTGAGACATGAACACTTCCCACAGCTCCTGGCCTCAGACATCTGGGAGTAGTAGAGAAGAAACGAGGTCTGAAAATCTTAAATAATGTTTGTTTTTTCTTTTTTTAAATTTTGAAATAATTGTAGACTTGCAGAAAAGAACAATCTTTTCAACATATGGAGCTGAGCCAATTGGATATCCACAAAACAAAAACAACTATTTTTAGAAAGGAACTTAGTTCCTTATTCATTGAGTTATCTCAGTACCTTCCTTGAAAAGCAATTGACAATAAATGTAAGAATTTATTTTGGACTTTTAGTTATGTTTCATTGATTCACATGCCCATACTACATTGTCTTAATTACTCTGATTTTATGGTAAGTTTTAAAATTGGGTAGTGCTCACTATAGCATTGCATGCAAACAATGAATCATAGAACACTACATCAAAAACTAATGATGTAATGTATGGTGATTAACATAATAAATAAATAAATAAATAAATAAATAAATAAATAAATAAATAAAATTGGGTAGTGTAAGTCCTCCAATTTTGTGTTCTTTTCAAGTTTATTTTTGCTATTCTAAGTCCTTTATATATCCAGACATATTAGGGTCAGTATGTCCATTTTGACAACAACAAAACCTGCTAACATTTTGATAAGGTTTAGGTTAAATTTATATAAAATCTGATAGAATTGACATCTTGATAATACTGAGTATTCCAATTCATGAATATATATTATTTTTTTATCTATTTAGATCTTCTTTATCTCAGCAAAGTTTTGTAGTTTTGAGTATAAAACTGTTACACTTCTTTTGTTATAGTCATCCCTTAAGTTCTTGTTGATGCTATTATAAATGTAATTATTTTCTTAATTTTATTTTAGGGTTTTTCATTACTAGAATGTAGAAATAAAATAATTTTTGTATGTGGATCATGCACCCTGAAACCTTGCCAGACCTATTTCTTTTTTCTAGTAGTTCTTCTGTTAATTCCTCAGGAGTTTCACTAATAGGATCAAGTCGTCTGCAAATAAAGTTTTTTCTTCTCTTTTTCCAACCTGTATGTCTTTAATTTTTTTTTCTTTTTCCTTTCTTTTCATCAGCATCTTCTTTTCTTCCTATCTTTTATTTTTAATTTGCACTTTTTGTATTTGAATCCTGGCTTCACCACAACTAAGAAAGCCTGGGAAAGTTACTTTATCGCTTGGACTCTCCACTTCTCCATCTGTAGTACAGGATTAGTTATTATTAGTATCTACCTTAAAATGTTGTTTTTCAGATCAAATGGTCAAACACACATAAAGTGTTAGCATAGTATTATGGTATACTGTTCCTTCTCAACAAATATTAATTGCTATTATTTAACTGCAAATAACTTTCAGCTGTGTCTATAGTCAGTAAGAAATACCTTTCTGAGTTCTTTTAAATGCCTTTAGCTTCAGCTCTACAATCTTCATGACAACCAGGCTCACCCCTTCTCTGAGATTAGCCTTCAGGCTTCAGCCTGCTGCCACAGTAGATATATTGGAGACCAATTTTTTTCAGCTATACCCCTATATCCATCATATAACAGAAACTGGCAGTCCAATCTAATTTCTTAAGAATATTTCTAGTGCATAATTATTCAAAAAATCCCTTTTAAAATGAATAAAGCCTATGAATAAACTTTGAGAGGAAAAAACTTGAAGTTTGCCTAGAACACTCAATAAACTTTGCTTCTTAGAGCAATAAAAGTAACACATAAAAAATACAAATGCATTGCATAGAATATAGAATATAGCAGGCATTAAGTACATCATGGCATCAAGTCAATTGATGTTTGAGTATATTTACTTGGGAAGACTTAATTTTAATTAGGAAGAAAAAAACCTAAGGCTATACACAAAATTTGGCTCAATTTATATAGATAGATAGATGATGATAGATAGATAGATAGATAGATAGTATGTCCTGCTGTTTATAAGTAAATACAAGAACATAGCACTCGTTGTAACTTTGAAAAGCCATTAAAAGTGTTCATTTTATGCCCCAACAATAATGTTACAGTGAGGTATAATCAACTGTGTATATAGAGTTTGTCTTCTAAGAATTAAATGTTACCTAATGTCCACTGAGTGGAAGAATCATTTATAAACTTATAAGACAGGGTTCGGCTCATTGTTCTATTTTGAAGAAAACTAACTTATCTGAACTATAACACCAATTTTGTAACTTTGTACACTGGAGACACTGGAAACACACATACTACAGCCCACCGCAAAGGTTGACAAAGTTCATTAACATATGAAAAATAAATTTCCTAGGCATAATGACAGTGTTTATATTTTTTAAAAAAAGAATAGATTTTCCTGGTGGAATTTCTGGAAACGACATAGTGGTGGATCATATTGTATTAAATGGCCATCTACTCCGCTGTATCATGCAGCTAGCTAGTCTATGGCTTGAAATACTTCACAAAATTAGCAACTGAATCTGGGTTCCTGCTATGACCTGCTGAACATAAATTCAAACATAATTGTTGAAATTGACTAATAGGAACGAACAATCATGTGGCAAAGTGAGCTCAGCTAAAGTAAACAAATATGCATAGTTACCAAATAAATGTAGTTACTAAAGCAATGTAGCTTAGGTATTTCCCAGTCTTCCTGTTTCCAGAAAGAGGGGAAATTTTCCAATCTCTCTTGGAGGGAAAACCATGTGAAAGGAATCTATTCAGCTTCTCCCTGCTTTCTTGTTCATTTTTCTCCCCAGGAGAGGAAGAATGATTTATCTCTTTGATAAGTTTGGAAGAAAAAGCTGAGCATGCTCAACTAAGCCCAGTCCACAGTCCTGTCATGTGTCTCTGATCTGCCTGCTTGCAGATGTGACTAACTCCCCTTGGGGGTGTTGCATACACAAACTGCATTACTGCACGAAACTGCCAACAGTATCTGGAGGCCTTCTGTGGACAACATCTTGGGACAATAAGCAACAACTATGTGACTCCCTGTGGCTGATCTTGGCTTGACCCGGTAAGGGAAACATCGGCATAGGGAGGCACAGCTTCTAAATTAAAATCATTAATAAAGATAAGGATAATCTTAGCAGAACCTGTGCCTTCTGAGTCTACTGATTTCCACTTCATTGTATGTATGGTCTGTTGTCTTAAATATATTCAAATTGTGTCTAACTTCTGATGCTTCTTGCATAAAAATGAGTGGAACCCGGCAAGCTCCTAGTGTTCTGTGTACATAGATTATATGAACCAAAATCAGAGAAAATCTTACATGGCATAAATCTATAATGTATAACTGTTCCAGCAGCACATCAAAATGTATACAGAAATACACTTGAAAGATGCCAGGTACCATATAAATGTAAGACGTTGTTATTGTTATTCTTTGTTTATAAAATTATTTGGATCGTTTTGCATTCAAAATATCTGCCTAAAAATTGTTCCTTTGAGCTTGCACCTCCAGAGGATTTTATACACTGGCAAAAATCACCAGCCTGGCCTGCATGAGATTACTGTGATTGTGCCGCATGGACTCCCGGCCAGGTTGTATTGAATCGGTTCCTTCCCTTGGAATCTGCTTCCAGGCCCCTAATTTTCTGGCTCAGCTCAGGTTCAAAGATGTGTCAGACAACAATATCTGGCCATTCCAGGGCAGGAAAGGCCCCAAACTGAACCGAATTTGGGAAATCTCACAGGACTTGCTGGAAAGGGAACCATATTTAAAGAAGAAGCAGGAAGGCATCCTTCACTCCTAGAGACCAATTTGGACCTCTCCCCCACCCCTGACACACACACACACACACACACACACACACACACACACACACACACACTCTTTCACCATTCACACATTGCTTAATAATTAATTCTCTCTCTTGATCATGAACAACCTAACAAGAATAATTCAAGAAGGAAAAGGGACTGAACACAGTGCATGTAAGACTATTCTAATAATATGTTAAGAAATATCTTTTTTTCTAATAAACAGATTACATGAAACAGTTAAGAGAGCCTGAGCTAAGATGTATTTAAACTGCCAGTTTACTTTATACCAAAGCTAAAACCTTTTAAATTTCGTTTACATAATTCCTAGACTATATGTTTCTTCATATACATCTCTTGATGCCTTTGGATTGAAATACTATCTGGCTACATCATACTGAGTAGTGCCATGTGAGAAATAACTTACTGAACTCTCCTCTGGAACAGAAGACAAAGAGTCATGCAGGATGTGACTTTGAACCAAATAGTGATGGCATTTCCAGAGACTGAGGACCATGCCAGGGAGGTAAGCTCCAGCCCTCACCCAGCTGTTGGAGGGTGAAAAACATCGCTGCCTTTATTTATAACGTTATTAATGTTGTTTGTTTACTGGATGCAGAGCCTATATGTCCACATTTCTGTCTAGGAAGCAAATTGTGACAAAGGACACAATAGGCTTGAGGAACACAATCTGCATTGATAAATTGTCCTATGAAATTGTTCTGGTACAAAGTAATGTACCATGTTAAAATATTCCATGCTGTCTCTGATATATAGCAAATGGGATGTCCAAGGCCGGGTCCCAAACTTCAGTTGGGGCATCTGCTTCTGATGCAGAGGTGGTGATTTAAGGAGGCTGCTGGTTAGTAGGGTGAAAGAGAAAATGGCATCACTACCTGGAACACTGGTCATCAGACGTAACACTACGAACTTTCTAGTTTCCTAAAAGCACATATCACTGATTATGCTCATGACTGTTACGAATGCTTTCGTGCTTGTCAAGATTCTACACACCCACACGTTATGCACACATAGCACTTCATGGGGCCTTTTATCTCAATTCGTGTACCTTTCTATTACAACTCTCTCTCCTGCTGTAATGAATTCTGATGCCAATTCCTCATTGCGGGAACCTGTTATCTTCTTTTTTTAAAAGATTTTATTTGACAAAGAGAGAGAGAGAGCACGCGAATAAGCAGGGGAAGCAGCAGGCAGAGGAAGGGGGAGAAGCAGGCGCCCTGCCGAGCAGGGAGCCCAAGGTGGGGCTGGATCCCGGGACCCTGGGACCATGACCTGAGCGGAAGGCAGACGCTTAATGACTGAGCCACCCAGGCGCACTCCTGTTAACTTCTTACCTTCCTCGTGTGGCTTATCTGACAGAGGTCTTCCAAAGGTAAAACATCATTTTAATTGCATGTAGCTTCATGAGAGCAGGGAACTTTGTGATGTAACCCCAAGTACATGACATATGGTAGGTGTCCAATAGATACTTGTTGGCTTGTGTTGAATCATTCACTACGTGCATTGCTTATTCTCATGATTTTATTATTTTTTTTAATACTCTAAGGTTTTATGCAGCCGAGTTTTAATGTATCCTTCTTCACCTGGCTCATTCTCTGCTTCCCCCTGTGGCATACCTAACACATTACCAGATGGCGGAGGCCCATCCAAATTCAGGTTCACTCATACACCTTTGATCTGTTGAGAATTGCTAGCCTGGATGGCCCTAACAGGAACTATATTTAAAGAGACCAACCATTATATATTTCTATAAATATTTTTTAATGACAAATGACGTTTTAAAACAAAATAAATGGACTTTCATAACCGGGAGAATGTTAGTAGTCATCTAGTTCAAAGCTTTTTACAGATGAAGAAATTGGGTAGAGGTAGCTTTAAAGAATTATTGAAGGTTATATCACTACTACTAATCATTCAATAAATAATTGTTGCTTAATGATTCTAGAAATAGAGAAACATCTCATCTTTTTTTTACATATCTACAAATTCCAAGACATTTATGAAAACCTATCCTAAATCAATATAGGATCTCTTTATAATTTAGTCTAGGAATGCCAAGAAATAAAAGATTTATATTATCTGCCTGCTCTGGGTTATAAGAGTTGAGAGTCGAGTTCAGAAAAATTCAGCAAAAACCTCTCAGCTCCTGACATTCTAGCTCTGGCTTCCAAGGGCTTCAGGCTATTTCTCTTCCACTGGGGAGACAAATGGTTATTAAATCTCTGCAATTAAATGTAACATGAGGATGTAAATGGACTCAAATTCTCAAAATTGTACCTTAATTTTTTAGCTCGGTAAGAATTTGCCTCAATCAAATAGCACCACATTTAGCTAGCAGCAGGCACAGGAAAATGAAGTTGAGGATGGTTAAATATATATTTAAAAATACTTCCCGTGCACTAAATTTTATGTCAGGTTCTAAAAGAAAATAAAGATGAACAAGTTAAACCTTCGGTTTGAGGAAGCTTAGAATTTATTAGTGCAGATAAAGAACACCCACGATGACAATATAAAACCAGAAAATTAAGAAGTATACCTTGAGTGGCTCTAATTTTATGGTAAACTAAGGATGTCTGTGCATATGCCAGGTCTGGGCAGAACAGCAGCTAAAAGAGGAGAGAGAGGTGGGCGGGAAGCCCCGTTCATTATGAGGGCGAGACCCAGAGGTTACTGCATCACTTCTGCTCACATAGCGTTGGCAAGGACTTAGTCAGATGGCCACTCCTAGCTACAAGGGATCCTGAAAAGTGCAATCTGGAACTGGCAGTCCATGTGCCTCGCTAAAACTCAAGGAGTTTTAAGTTGAATTGTAACTGATTTTTTTTTTCTGCGTCTATTGAGCTTATCCATACACATTTTTAAAATGTGTTCTTGCAGCGGATTGTAGTCATAGATATCCTAGCTGGAGAAATTTTGCATACCTGAAATAAACCCAATGTGATAAGAACATTGTCTCTTATTTGAATTTCTGGATTTGGTTTGCTAATTATTTTAGCATTTTGCATCTATGCTGATGTTTCTGATCAGTTCAATGTATGCTTCTTTCGCGTTGACTGCAGTAGACTTTTATTTTTAACTTCTGGACCCTTCTCTTTCACTTTAATATTCTCCAAATTGTCCAAATTCCCCTATGATCTTCCAGTTAGAAAATCTGCACCTATTAGAGGAAGGACGTGCTTCTCTAAATTTGATCTGGGTCAACAGGTACGGGAATCTAATGTGGAAAGAGATATCACCAGAGCACAGGGGACTCCACAGGACACACCACAGACTCTAAGAAAAAAATTTAAAGGTCACATTCCACAAAGGAATGAATTGAAATTGCCCATTTGGGACACCTGAGTTCCCAGGGCCGGCAAATCCCGCAGAGCAACCGCCTGGTCGAGCTTCTTATAGTTTCTGGCCTTTGAGAAATCCCCTCACTTGTCTTCAGCCGTGCATTAAAGAGGTGTTGGTTTTTATTCAAAATATGACTCAAATATATTATACATTGTTTTCATACGTGCTATCCCAGGAAGGGGTTTACGGTATATCTATTCCACTCTACTGCCAGAGAAAGAAGTTTGTCATTCATTCTTTCACATGAACCTGACGTTACTACCAAATCCACACACCTGAGCATCCTAACGTGGTCTCGTCTGTCATGGTAGACCACTCAGTGGCACCTTAATGTCCTCCTCTCTTAACTTGCATGACATCACCCCCTATGGCGTTTCTTCTACCTCAGTTACTACTCTTCCTTCATATCTTTTGCTCAATCTCATTTCTAAATTTTGGAATGTCCCATTGTTGGTTCCTGAGATTCTTCTCGTTCTACACGCTTTCCTGAGGCGATCTTATCCGTTCTGATGTTAAATACCATCTAAATTTAAACCTCCTCAGCTCCAAGCCCATTTTAAGTTGCCCAAGTAATCCAGACCGTTGGGTCCCAATTGAATGTATCTTCAAAATACATTCTCTCCCCATGCTCTTGCTCCTCAATAAGTCACTACACCAAGGACCCCACTGCTGAAGGAAAACATATATGAATAATTCTTCTGTCCTTTCTTTTCCTCGTCTCCCATCTTTAATCCATCAGCATTTGCCGTTACTTCTGTGGCTGAAACATACCTGAAAACATTCACTTATCTCTACTTGTTCTGCCCACACCTATCTGCACCTGCTTGCAGTCCTGGTGAAATGTCCTTTTGTACAGTCTCTCAGCTTCTTTTCTTCTCCCCACAATCTGTTTCGGGCAGCTTAGCCAGAATGACCTTTTGGAAAAGTTGATTCACGTGAGATCAATCGCCCTGCTTCAAACTCCCTCTGGGATTTTTGTTAGCACCTGTCATAAACTCCGGCACTGCAGCAGAGGCAAGGAGGCTCTGCAGGTGGGGGAGGCCTTCTTCTCTGGCCTCCTGTCACACCCCACCTCCCTGCTATGCCCCAGCCACGCAGGAATCCTCTTTTTTCTTCGGTTACAGCCAGGCTTATTCCTGCTCTGGGCTTTTGTAATTGCCGTCTTCCCCTTCCCTCCCTCCTGTTGCATGCATGACTGATTCCTTTTCATTATTCAAGCATCAACCAAATGCCAAGTCCTCGAAGAGTTTGATCTTGGCCATTGTAGCTAAGATTTCTGCAGGTCACCCTGTTCATTTTATTCCAAGCTCTTATAAAATCTCTAACTATCTTACTATTTTACTTATATGCATGGCTATTGATTGCATCCACCTAAGGGGATGTAAGCCTCTTGAGACCGAACTGTCACTGTCTTGTCCTCATTCATGTATCCCAATGCCTAGAGCCATGCCTGGATTCTTGTACTCAATACTTAACAAGTACAGGTGGATGAATACATTGCAAGGTGGTATTGAATGATAATGAACTGTTGGGACTAATGGTTTCATATAATGTAATAACATTTGTGGTTGCCAGCATGATACCTACTTTTCTGATCTCTTCTGAGTTTGTAGGCAAATCTGTTTATTTAGGCACAGGGTTTACAGCATGATAATGGGCTGCAAACTTTAACAGTAAAGACTAAGAAACAAACTGAAACCCTAAAAAGTTAGTGATTGCTTAAGTAATTTATAGAACATCCATATTGTATAATATTTTGTAGCCTTTAAAAGTGTTGCTATAACTCCATGGTTTTGAATGAAAAGATGGCCATCGTATACTATTACATGAAAACATAAGACTGCAAAAAAGCATTTATAATATGATCATATTTTGAGTAAACACGTAGAAGAAATCTGGAGAAACAGATGCAAAAATACTAGCAATATTTACATCTTGGTATGGGTACGATACATAACTTTTTATCTACCTTTCTGATGTGCTAAATGTTCTTAAACTAAATATATCCTGGACAGGTATGGTTCTGTACTTAGAAAAGTAGCCTAATTTTAATTTGAAAACTAAGACTAAAACTAATTTTATTTTGAAAGAAAAAGAAAGATCTTGTGGTGGGTGAATATTAATTTCTATCATTTTCTTTCTTTTTCTAAGATTTATTTATTTATATGAGAGAAAGAGAGCATGAGTGGGAGGAGCAGAGGGAGAGAGAGAGAGAGAGAGAGAGAGAATCTCAAGCAGACTCCGTGCTGAGTGTTGGGCCCCACACGGGGCTCGAACCCCACAACCCTGAGATCACGACCTGAGCCTAAACCAAGAGTTGGGCGCTTAACCAACAGTGCCACACAGGCACCTTAACTGCTATCATTTTCAAAAATATTTTTCTCGGCATTCCTATACACCAACAACAAGACAGAAGAGAGACAAATCAAGGAGTCGATCCCATTCACAATGGCACCCAAAACCATAAGATACCTAGGAATAAATTTAACCAAAGAGGCAAAGGACCTGTACTCAGAAAACTATAAAACACTCAGGAAAGAAATTGAAGAAGACACAAAGAAATGGAAAAACATTCCATGCTCATGGATTGGGAGACCAACATTGTGAAGATGTCAATGCTACCTAGAGCAATCTACACATTCAATGCAATCCCCGTCAAAATGCCATCCACTTTTTTCAAAGAAATGGAACAAAGAATCCTAAAATTTGTATGGAACCAGAAGAGACCCCGAATAGCCAGAGGAGTCTTGAAAAAGAAAAGCAAAGCTGGCGGCATCACAATTCCGGGCTTCCAGCTCTATTACAAAGTCTTCATCATCAAGACAGTATGGTACTGGCACAAAAACAGACACATAGATCAATGGAACAGAATCGAGAGCCCAGAAATGGACCCTCAACTCTATGGTCAACTCATCTTTGACAAAGCAGGAAAGAATGTCCAATGGAAAAAAGACAGTCCTTCAACAAATGGTGTTGGGAAAATTGGACAGCCACATGCAGAAGAATGAAACTGGACCATTTCCTTACACCACACACAAAAATAGACTCCAAATGGTTGAAAGAACTAAACGTGAGACAGGAGTCCATCAAAATCCTAAAGGAGAACACAGGTAGCAACCTCTTCGACCTCAGCCACAGCAACTTCTTCCTAGAAACATCACCAAAGGCACGGGAAGCAAGGGCAAAAATGAACTATTGGGATTTCATCAAGATAAAAAGCTTTTGCACAGCAAAAGAAACAGTCCACAAAACCAAAAGACAACTGACAGAATGGGAGAAAATATTTGCAAATGACATATCAGATAAAGGGCTAGTATCCAAAATCTATAAAGAACTTATCAAACTCAACACCCAAAGAACACCAAAGAATCCAATCAAGAAATGGGCAGAAAACATGAACAGACATTTTTCCAAAGAAGACTTCCAAATGGCCAACAGGCACATGAAAAAGTGCTCAACATCGCTCGGCATCAGGGAAATCCAAATCAAAACCTCCATGAGATACCACCTCACACCAGTCAGAATGGCTAAAATTAACAAGTCAGGGAACGACAGGTGTTGGCGGGGATGCAGAGAAAGGGGAACCCTCCTACACTGTTGGTGGGAATGCAAGCTGGTGCAACCACTCTGGAAAACAGTATGGAGGTTCCTCAAACAGTTGAAATTAGAGCTACCATTCGATCCAGCAATTGCACTACTGGGTATTTACCACAAAGATACAAATGTAGGGACCCGAAGGGGTACCTGCACCCCAATGTTTATAGCAGCAATGTCCACAATAGCCAAACTGTGGAAAGAGCCAAGATGTCCATCGACAGATGAATGGATAAAGAAGAGGTGGTATATATACTCAATGGAATATTATGCAGCCATCAAAAGGAATGAGATCTTGCCATTTGCAATGACGTGGATGGAACTGGAGGGTGTTATGCTTAGTGAAATATGTCAATCAGAGAAAGACATGTATCATATGACCTCACTGATATGAGGAATTCTTAATCTCAGGAACAAACTGAGTGTTACTGGAGTGGTTGGGGGTGGGAGGGATGGGGTGGCTGGGTGATAGACATTGGGGAGGGTATGTGCTACGGTGAGCGCTGTGAATTGTGCAAGACTGTTGAATCACAGATCTGTACTTCTGAAACAAATAACGCAACATATTTTAAGAAAAAAGAAAAAGAAGAAGATAGCAGGAGAGGAAGAATGAAGGGGAGTAAGTCAGAGGGGAAGACGAACCAGGAGAGATGATGGACTCTGAAAAACAAACTGAGGGTTCTAGAGGGGAGGAGGGTAGGGGGATGGGTTAGCCTGGTGATGGGTATTAAAGAGGGCACATTCTGCATGGAGCGCTGGGTGTTATGAACAAACAATGAATCATGGAACACTATACCAAAATAAATGATGTAATATATGGTGATTAACATAACAATAAAAAAAAGAAAAAAAGAAAAATTCACTCAAACAGATTAGAGACTGAAGCAAAAGGACCTGGTACTCTAAATCTCCTAGAAGTAAATGTAGGGAAGAAGCTCCTTAACATTGGTTTTGGCAATGATTCCTTGAATATGACACCAGCAGCACCAAAGACAAAAGTGAAAATGAACAAATAGAGATCCAGGAAACTGAAAACCTTCTGCACAGCAAAAGGAATCATTTACAAGATGAAAAAGCACTCTACAGAATGGAAGAAAATTTTTGCAAGCCATACTTTGGATAAGGAGTTAATACCGAAAATATATAAAGAACCCATACAACTGAAAATCAAAAAACAATCTGACTGAAAAATGGGTAGAATGAGACCTTTCTCCAAAGAACATATCCCAACAGCCAACAGACACATGAAAAGATGCTCCACATCACTCATCATCAGGGAAATGCAAATCAAAACCACAATGAAAGATCACCTCACACCTGTCAGGTTATTCAAGCCTATTATCCTATTATCAAGAAGACAAGAGATAAAAATGGCTGGCATTTTTGTCAAGCCTATTATCCTATTATCAAGAAGACAAGAGATAAAAATGGCTGGCAAGGGTCTGGAGCAAAGGGAACTCTTTCACACTGCTGGTGGGTATGTACATTGATTCAACCACAATGGAAAACAATACGAAGTCTTCTCAAAAATTAAAAATAGACCCAACAATGATCCAGTGTGATTCCATTCCTGGGTATACTCACAACGGAAATAAAAACAGAATTTTGAAGAGAGATATGCACTCCTATGTTTATTGCAGCATTGTTCACAATAGCCAATAATTGCCCATCAACAAATGAATGGATAAAAACAAATACAATGGAATATTATACAGCCATGAAAAAGAGGACATCCTGCCATTTGCAACAACATGGTGGACCTTGTGGAAATGATGCTTAGTGGAATAAGTCAGACAGAGAAAGACAAATACTGTAGGACATCACTTATATGTGTAATCTAAAAAAGCCAAACTTGCAAAACAGAGAGCAAAATGGTGGTTACCAGGGGTTGGGAAGTGGAGAGGACAGGGCAGATGTTGCCTAAGGGTACAAATTTATAATAAATAGTGAGCATAGACAACAATATTTTATTATAATCAACAAACTTGCTAGGAACCTAGAACTTAATTATTCTAATGACTGAAAAGACAGAATAATTATGTAATATGATAGAGGTGCTAATTGTTGCAATCCTATTATGATATTTAATGTATTAAGATACATAAATGTATCAACATGGACTCCTTAAATTTACACAATGTTATATGTCAAATAGATTTCAATTAAAAAAATGGATCAGGGTCAAGATCTGGGTAAGTCTATAGGGTGAATATCAAAGCAAGGCTGTGAATCAGGTCACAGTCGAGGACAGGCTAAGGGCCTGTGTCAGTTAAGGATTTGAATAAGGTTCAGGGTCGAGATCAGGGTTAAGGGAAGAAAAAAAAAAATATTTTTCTCAATTTGAGTCTTTGGCAAACAAACCAAAAATCCTATCATGTAATTTAGAAGGAAAAGAAAATGAAAAAACTCCATAAAGAATATAAAAACGCCTAAGATTTTTCCAGTTTTGTTTTATTTTGTTTATTCTTAAATATCATATACTAGGTCCACATTCCATCACTCTCTTTTCCTTTCATGTTTTCCACACACCCCAGTGTCTCTGTCACCTTGAAGTTAATAAATTTTGAGCAAGAAAGTACAACTTTCACTTGTTTTCTTCCATTAAATGTGAATGACTACAGAGCAGGGTTTGTGTTTGCTGTGGTTTTGAAATTTATATTCTTGGCAGCCGAGACCAAAAATCCAAAAGGAAAAAAGGGGTGTGAGGGGTAGGAGTGGAAGCCGTAACACCTCTGAAGTGGTGTTACCTCTTCCTTTCCTTCCTTTTAAGCTGCCAAAAGTCAGAACTCAGGAGGGACAACAGAATGTCAAAGAAAGCTGGTCTTCTCCATTCATTCATTCCGTAAGGGCCAGTGAGAATTCTGCTTAGGCGTGATGCCAGGAGTGGTGCGACTTTAATTCTTCATATCCTTTCCTCTCCTATTCACACCTTCGCCCACAAATTTAGATAACCAGGAAGTTATTTCAGCAAAAGTAGTCTACAGCAATTCCAAATGAAGTGGAAAAAAAAACAGCAAAAGTTGATTCTGTTTTACGTCTATTTTTGTAATATCATGAGTTGAATTTTTCTCTAGTATAAAGAACATTGCATTCTCAAAGAAATTAAGAATTAAAATTAATACCTCAGCAACATAATTGAGGCTCCATAGGTGAATTTCAAATTGATTTGGGAAATATTGCCATCACCGTGCAGTCACATGATGGTGAATGTTAAGTAGGACTCAGTCTAAGTTTATGTAGTCCAAATGTTATTATTTTTTAAAGAAATGACTCTCTCTCCTTCTGAATTTTATAGTTAGCTATTTGTCTTCTAAATCAAAGTTGTGTGTTCTCAGAGTGGCAAACTTAGCATGACAAGATTGTCATTCCTACATTCAATGGAAAGTTGAAAAGGAAACTGCTCTTCATATCTTTTCTCCTGCCTTTCACTGGGTTCTCGAAGTTTCCTGATTGGTTACCCTGCAACCCTAAGCCACCTCATCAGAGACCAGTCCAACTTGGGAAATAAAAAAGGGTATGTCCCAACAACAAATGATTCTAACTACTTGCTGGAAAGAGATGTCCATATATGAGCAACTGTTTTAACTTATTCTGGAGCTATTATTAGACAAAATAGAGGAACACTATCACTTTTTGATTCACGTTCAGGAGATTTAATTAGTGCACAACCGGGAACCTGTTTCAAGTCATAAAAATGTTGGTAACTCATGGGAGGGTATTTGTGAGCCAGTTTAGAAGGTCTACAGTAAGTTTAGCAAATTAAATGAAACCTGTAACACCACAAACTAGTAAAGGCAAGGCTCCTGGCAGTCTTGTGACATGCACAAATCACTTTTGTGTTTGGGAATTATTATACTGAAAGTGATTTGTCAATTAAATAGTAATACTGGAAAGAGTTGAATGATGCCAAGTCATGTGTCTCCCAGACTTTGCATTCTTCCTCATCCTCAAGGTGGGGGGCATGACTCCCACACTGACACTTGTTTTTCCCTTGGACTCCAGAAATAATAGTGATTTTGGTTAGGAAATTAAAAGAAACTGTAGATACTGGATCAACACTATAGCAGCAATCACCCTTCCTTTTTAGTCTGCCCCTGACAACCAGCCTTCTACCGTGTTCCAAAGAAAAACTCCTTATCCTACCCCTCCAGTATGTAAATAATTTCCTGGATTATTCATGGAGCCAAGGACCTTGTTTAGTGCCATGACTAGTTGTCGGTATTTCAGTCCCTCTACTACAGTGTCATACCTTCATTTGCCTGTACCACATTTGGTACTGATTAAAAGCACTGCCATATTGCTACTACCCAGAGACCTGCTTCAGCCATCCTTAACACTTGCTTACCTCTTGCCTACCCAAGACTCTGTGTTTTGGTTACTCTTCTAAACCTGGGACATGTCAGAATGAGAGCAGTTATTTGGCGTTGACCCTTGAAGATGACTGGTTTCCTGCCCAGTATGGTTACTGGATGCATTCTTTGGATGCAGTGGTCTGCTTTCTAAGAAGACTTTTCTCCACCTGTCAAGCAGTTGGAAATTTCCTGTGACAGGGGGAGGGCAGGCACAGAGTAACAAATTCTAGGACTTGGAGTCTGCCTTGTCAGTTAAAAACAAGACCTGTCAAGTGATACTTCAGCTTCATCTCTGAAGATTAGCAAGAATGGAACCATTTTGGAAAATAAATTTTTTAATACTCTTGGGGTAACTCGTGATCCTGAGAGCAGGAATAGTTGCTCAAAAAAAGAAGAGATCCAAACCATTGCCTGGTAGTGTGGGCCTCCTCTTATCATAACTCCTGACTGTTGGCAGTTCTAAAAACAACTCATAAAAACAAAGGATGTAGAATAGTAGGAAAGGGAAATTATAAAGTCATATGAAGTTTATAAGTGATTAAATAAAAACAAGTAATAAAAGAAAGAATAAAATTCAATTTAACAAGATAATTAAAATATGTATCAAAGAAGAGTGAAAGTTTAAATACTAAGTAAAAAATAACATAACATAATAAAATAAAAAAATTAAATGAAATTTACAATAAAGACAATAAAAGGTTAGATTCAGTAGAACACAAATTTAAAGACATTAGCATTAGCAAGGCTATCATGAAGAAGGCAAGAGGTGATAGGTGCTGACGGGGATGTGATGAAGAGAACTCTTACACACTGTTAGGAATTTCGATTGGTCCAACCACTACAGAAAACAATATGGAGTTTCTTCAAAAAATTAAAAATAGATCCACCATATGATCCAACGATTCCACTTCCGGGTATGTACTCAAAGGAAGTGAAAGCAGAATTTCAATGAGATATATGTAAACCCATGTTAATTGCAGCATTATTCATAAAAACCAAGATATAGAAACAACCTCAAGTGCTCGATGGATGAATGGATACAGAAGTGGTATATTCATATAATAATATATGTTATATATAATGGAACTTATATAGTGGAATATACATAGAGGAATGTAATTCAACCATAAGAAAGGAGGACATCATGCCATTTGTGACAACATGGATGAAACTTAAGCACAAAATGTTAAGTGAGGTAAGTCAGAGAAAGACAAATACTGTATGACATCACTTATATGTGGACTCTAAAAAAAGCCAAACCCTTATAAACAAAGTAAAATGGTGGTTACCAAGGGCTGGAGAAAGGGGGGTAAGATAAATGTTGTTTAGGAGTACAAACATTCACTGAGTGGTAAATAAGCCATAGAGATCTAATGCGCAGCATACTACAGAGAGATATCATCTTCAGGTTTGCTGAAAGACTACTACTTAATTATTCCAAATACCAGAAAGAAAGGATAGTTAGGTAATGTGATAGAAGTGCTAAATATCCTTACAATGGCAATTATACTGTAATATGTAAATGTATCTAATTTACATGTTGTACACCTTAAATTTATACAATATTATATGTTTGGTATATTGACTAAAAAATCAAATTATACATATTGAATGTAATTTTTCTGTATCTCCTTTTAACATATTAAAATGTCAAAATGAGGCAAGATGGCAGAGGAGTAGGAGACGTGGATTTCGTCTGGTCTCAGGAATTCAGCTGAATAGGGATCAAACCATTCTGAACACCTACGAACTCAACAGGAGATCGAAGAGGAGAGTAGCAACAACTCTCTGAACAGAGAAGCGACCACTTACCGGAAGGTAGGACTGTGGTCTCAGGACCCTCGGGGTCACAGAAAGACTGGGGGTGCCTGAGTGCGGCAGAGCTCCCAGGTATTGGAGCGGGGAAGCCGGCTGCGGAGACGGAGCTGAGGCGCGGGCTCTCAGCTCGGGGTTGCCATAAACTGTGATCTGCAGCCCAGTCGGGCCACTGCTCCTGCAGCAGGGACCCAACAAGCGGCAGAGCCGGGGAGACTCCCCTTCCTCCCCCAGGAGGAGCAGCGCGGGAGCGTACCGCAGGGATCTGCTGGGTTTGGAGACTCCACACGGGGTCGGGTGCCAGAGATAGAAACGCCCGGTCACAGGCCAGGTGAACACAGAGTGCGACCAGAGACCGGGGACAAGGGAGTGACTGCTTTTCTCTGGGGGCGCACTGAGGAGCGGGGCCCCAAGTTCTCAGCTCCTCCGGTTGGAGAGTAGGAGGCCACCATTTTCACCCTGGTCCTCCAAGTCTGTACCGAGAGCTTGCAGGGAACAAAAGCTCCTGAGAGCAAACCCTAGCAGCTTGCTTAGCCCGGACCGGCAAGGGCGGGGCAATTCCGCCTCCGGCAAAGACATTTGGGAACCACGGTAACACGCCCCTCCCCCAGAAGATAAGCACGAACAGCAAGCAAGACAAGACCAAGGTTACTGATCAAGTAGAATGGGAGAACTCCAGCGATAGGGGAATACTGCAGATACAATTCATGGCTCTTTTTATTATGATTCATTAGTTTTTCAAAGTTAATTTTTTTAACTGTTTTTTT
>NW_027397066.1:99685079-99724068 GCF_003265705.2 Callorhinus ursinus
GATGTCGGACCTAGAGTTTGGAATCATGACTTTAAAGATACTAGCTGGGCTTGAAAAAGCATGAAAGTTATTAGAGAAACCTTTTCTGGAGAAATAAAAGAACTAAAATCTAACCAAGTCGAAATCAAAAAGGCTATTAATGAGGTGCAATCAAAAATGGGGGCACTAACTGCTAGGATAAATGAGGCAGAAGGGAGAATCAACGATATAGAAGACCAAATGATGGAAAATAAAGAGGCTGAGAAAAAGAGAGAGAAACAACTACAGGATCACGAGGCCAGAATTCGAGAGATAAGTGATACGATAAGACGAAACAACATTAGAATAATTGGGATCCCAGAAGAAGAAGAAAGAGAGAGAGGGGCAGAATGTATATTGGAGCAAAGAGTAGCAGAGAACTTCCCTAATGGGAGGAAGGAAACAGGCATCAAAATCCAGAGGCAGAGAGAACTCCCTCTCAAAATCAATAAAAATAGGTCAACAACCCGACATCTAATAGTAAAACTTACGAGTCTCAGAGACAAAGAGAAAATCCTGAAAGCAGCTCAGGAGAAGAGATCTGTAACCTACAATGGTAGAAACATTAGATTGGCAACAGACCTATCCACAGAGACCTGGCAGGCCAGAAAGGACTGGCATGAGATCTTCAGAGCACTAAACGAGAAAAATATGCAGCCAAGAATACTATATCCAGCTAGGCTCTCATTGAAAATTGAGGGAGAGATAAAAAGCTTCCAGGACAAACAAAAACTAAAGGAATTTGCAAACCCAAAACCAGCCTTCCAAGAAATATTGAAAGGGGTCCTCTAAGCAAAGAGAGAGCCTAATAGCAGCATAGATCAGAAAGGAACACAGACAATATATAGTAACAGTCACCTACAGGCAATACAATGGCACTAAATTCATACCTTTCAATAGTTACCCTGAATATAAATGGGCTCAATGCCCCAACCAAAAGACACAGGCTATCAGATCGGATTAAAAAACAAGACCCATCAATATGCTGTGTGCAAGAGACTCATTTTAGAGCCAAAGACACCCCCACATTGAAAGTGAGGGGGTGGAAAACAATTTACCATGCTAATGGACACCAAAAGAAAGCTGGGGTGGCAATCCTTATATCAGACAAATTAGATTTTAAAACAAAGACTGTAATAAGAGATGAAGAAGGACACTATATCCTACTTAAAGGGTCTATGCAACAAGAAGATCTAACAATTGTAAATATCTATGCCCCTAACATGGGAGCAGCCAATTATATAAGGCAATTAATAACAAAAGCAAAGAAACACATTGACAACAATACAATGAAAGTGGGGGACTTTAACAACCCCCTGACGGAAATGGACAGATCATCTAAGCAAAAGATCAACAGGGACATAAAGACTTAAATGACACACTGGACTAAATGGACTTCACAGACATATTCAGAACATTCCACCCCAAAGCAACGCAATACACATTCTTCTCTAGTGCCCATGGAACATTCTCCAGAATTGATCACATCCTAGGTCACAATTCAGGTTCAACTGGTACCAAAAGATTGGTGTTATTCCCTGCATATTTTCAGACCACAATGCTTTGAAACTAGAACTCAATCACAAGAGGAAAGTCAGAAAGAACTCAAATACATGGAGGCTAAAGAGCATCCTACTAAAGAATGAATGTGTCAACCAGGAAATAAAAGAAGAATTTAAAGAATTCATGGAAACCAATGAAAATGAAAACACAACCGTACAAAATCTTTGTGATACAGCAAAGGCAGTCCTGAGAGGAAAGTATATAGCAATACAAGCCTTTCTCAAGAAACAAGAAAGGTCTCAAATACACAACCTAACCCTACACCTAAAGGAGCTGGAGAAAGAACAGCAAATAAAGCCTAAACCCAGCAGGAGAAGAGAAATAATAAAGATCAGAGCAGAAATCAATGAAAGAGAAACCAAAAGAACAGTAGAACAGATCAACGAAACTAGGAGCTGGTTCTTCGAAAGAATTAACGAGACTGATAAACCCCTGGCCAGACTTATCAAAAAGCAAAGAGAAATGACCCAAATCAACAAAATCATGAATGAAAGAGGAGAGATCACAACAACACCAAAGAAATACAAACAATTATAAGAACATATTATGAGGAACTCTATGCCAGCAAATTAGATAACCTGGAAGAAATGGGTGCATTCCTAGAGATGTATCAACTACCAAAATTGAACCAGGAAGAAATAGAAAACCTGAACAGACCTATAGCCACTAAGGAAATGGAAGCAGTCATCCAAAATCTCCCAAAAAACAAAAGCCCAGGGCCAGATGGCTTCCCAGGGGAATTCATTCAAACATTTAAAGAAGAATTAATACCTATTCTCCTGAAACTGTTCCAAAAAACAGAAATGAAAGGAAAACTTCCAACTTCATTTTATGAGGCCACTATTACCTTGATCCCCAAACCAGACAAAGACCCCATCAAAAAGGAGAATTACAGACCAATATCCTTGATGAACATGGATGCAAAAATTCTCACCAAAATACTAACCAATAGGATCCAACAGTACATTAAAAGGATTATTCACCATGACCAAGTGGGATTTATCCCTGGGCTGCAAGGCTGGTTCAACATCCGCAAATCAATCAACGTGATACAATACATTAACAAAAGAAAGAACAAGAATCATATGATCCTCTCAATAGATGCAGAAAAAGCATTTGACAAAGTACAGCATCCTTTCTTGATCAAAACCCTTCAGAGTGTAGGGATAGAGGGTACATACCTCAATATCATAAAAGCCATCTATGAAAAACCTACAGCAAATATCATTCTCAATGGGGAAAAACTGAGAGCCTTTCCCCTAAGGTCAGGAACGCGGCAGGGATGTCCACTATCACCACTGCTATTCAACATAGTATTAGAAGTCCTAGGCACAGCAATCAGACAACAAAAAGAAATCAAAAGCATCCAAATCGGGAAAGAGGAAGTCAAACTCTCACTCTTTGCAGTTGATATGATACTGTATGTGGAAAACCCAAAAGACTCCACCCCAAAACTGCTAGAACTCATACAGGATTTCAGTAAAGTAGCAGGATATAAAATCAATGCACAGAAATCAGTGGCATTCCTATACACCAACAACAAGACAGAAGAGAGACAAATCAAGGAATCGATCCCATTTACAATTGCACCAAAACCATAAGATACCTAGGAATAAATTTAACCAAAGAATCAAAGGATCTGTACTCAGAAAACTATAAAATACTCATGAAAGAAATTGAAGAAGACACAAAGAAATGGAAAAACATTCCATGCTCATGGATTGGAAGAACAAATATTGTGAAGATGTCAATGCTACCTAGAGCAATCTACACATTCAATGCAATCCCCATCAAAATACCATCCACTTTTTTCAAAGAAATGGAACAAAGAATCCTAAAATTTGTATGGAACCAGAAGAGACCCCGAATAGCCAGAGGAATCTTGAAAAAGAAAAGCAAAGCTGGCGGCATCACAATTCCGGGCTTCCAGCTCTATTACAAAGCTGTCATCATCAAGACAGTATGGTACTGGCACAAAAACAGACACATCGATCAATGGAATAGAATAGAGAGCCCAGAAATGGACCCTCAACTCTATGGTCAACTCATCTTTGACAAAGGAGGAAAGAATGTCCAATGGATAAAAGACAGTCTCTTCAACAAATGGTGTTGGGAAAATTGGACAGCCACATGCAGAAGAATGAAACTGGACCATTTCCTTACACCACACATAATAATAGACTCCAAATTGTTGAAAGACCTAAATGTGAGAGAGGAGTCCATCAAAATCCTAAAGGTGAACACAGGTAGCAACCTCTTCGACCTCAGCGGCAGCAACTTCCTCTTAGAAACATCACCAAAGGCAAGGGAAGCAAGGTCCAAAATGAACTATTGGGATTTCATCAAGATAAAAAACTTTTGCACAGCAAAAGAAACAGTCCACAAAACCAAAAGACAACCGACAGAATGGGAGAATATATTTGCAAATGACATATCAGATAAAGGGCTAGTATCCAAAATCTATAAAGAACTTATCAAACTCAACACCCAAAGAACAAATAATCCAATCAAGAAATGGGCAGAAGACATGAACAGACATTTTTCCAAAGAAGACTTCCAAATGGCCAACAGAAACGTGAAAAAGTGCTCAACATCGCTCGGCATCAGGGAAATCCAAATCAAAACCTCAATGAGATACCACCTGACACCAGTCAGAATGGCTAAAATTAACAAGTCAGGAAACGACAGATGTTGGCGGGGATGCGGAAAAAGGGGAATCCTCCTACACTGTTGGTGGGAATGCAAGCTGGTGCAACCACTGTGGAAAACAGTGTGGAGGTTCCTCAAAAAGTTGAAAATGGAGCTACCATACAATCCAGCAATTGCACTACTGGGTATTTACCACAAAGATACAAATGTAGGGATCCGAAGGATTATTTGCACCCCAATGTTTATAGCAGCAATGTCCACAATAGCCAAACTGTGGAAAGCGCTAAGATGTCCATCGACAGATGAATGGATAAAGAAGAGGTGGTATATATACACAATGGAATATTATGCAGCCATCAAAAGGAACGAGATCTTGCCATTTGCAACGATTTGGATGGAACTGGAGGGTGTTATGCTAAGTGAAATAAGTCAATCAGAGAAAGATATGTATCAGATGATCTCACTGATATGAGGAAATCTTAATCTCAGGAAACAAACTGAGGGTTGCTGGAGTGGTGGTGGGTGGCAGGGATGGGGTGGCTGGATGATTGACATTGGGTAGGGTATGTGCTATGGTGAGCACTGTGAATTGTGCAAGATTGTTGAATCACAGATCTGTACTTCTGAAACAAATAATGCAATATATGTTAAGAATAGAAGAAGAAGAAGAAGATAGCAGGAGGGGAAGTATGAAGGGGAGTAAGTCAGAGGGGGAGAAGAATCTTTAGGGACAATGGACTCTGAAAAACAAACTGAGGGTTCTAGAGGGGAGGGGGTTGGGGGATGGGTTAGTCTGGTGATGGGTATTAAAGAGGGCACATTCTGCGTGGAGCACTGGGTGTTATGCACAAACAATGAATCATGGAACACTACATCAAAAACTAATGATGTAATGTATGGTGATTAACATAACAATAATAAAATTTAAAAAAAAGTCAGAATGTTTGTGGAGAGCCAAAAAATAAATAAAGACATTAAAGTGAGAGGGACAAAACATAAAAAGCTAAACCTGAGAAACAACAATGTGTTACAATACTGTAAAAAGAAAGTGGCCACATTGAAATTAATGAGCCATGGTACACAAATCTATTCTACAGCAAATTTAGCTTTTCAGAGGTAATTCTGAATATTCCAAAATTCTTAACTACTGATATTAGAAACTAACCTTCACATAAAATGTGACTTCAATTCATATTATAACTTATTCAACTTTGTATTAACTTTTTTGATTGCTCACCATTTTCAACAGTACAAAAAATATTACAATTAACATCTTAGGTAGTTTTCTGATCACTTCCTTGGAATTTGTTATTTTTATGCTTGGGTACTGTCTTTCCTCGGAGCCACTTATTATCCTAGGAATATTATTTGTTTTGATTCTTTGATGAATATATTAAGTATTTATTTAGCACTTACTATGTGACACGTAATTTATTGGGACATAGCAGTGAACAAAGCAGACAGATATAAGTCGCATTGCTCAGGGAACTTCTAGTCTACTGAAAGAAAGGGTCCATAGACGAGTACATCAAACATCTTCCCCCCCACACACACAGGAGTGGATGCTCAAGTTGATTTGTTACCTAGATCATGATGTGTGTTCATGGAAAAAAAAAATAATTCAGGAAAAAAGTAGAACTGAAACAACTGAATGGATAACAGGGTAGCCAGGGAAGTCCTCACTGAAGGATGAACACGAAATGATCCTGTGTATTTCTGGAGGAATAGCACTCCAGACGAGTGAGTAGGGACAAAAAACACAATGACCTTGAGCCTGGAGCATGCCTAAAATGTCCAAGAAACAGAGAAAAACGGTACAGCTGGAGTTGACTGGATGTTTTAGTTGAATTGAGATAAGTATCCAGGAGCATGGAGATCGTCTGGCAGTAAAGGGCCACTGGTAAGGAGACAGGAAGTGTGGGGAGTAAGGGTGTGATTTCAGGCCAACTGATAGTGTGGATAAAGATGCTTAATCCCAAAAAGAGGGCCCTGGGAGATGGAGTAAAACTGAGGCTAGGGACCCTAGATTCCACTTTGCTTTAGATTTTGATCAGTGGTTCTTTGTTATCTTACTAGCTCTTTCATGCTTTTAAGAAGAGTTTTTAAAAAAATTTTATTCAGCATTTCTCATTGTTTTAGTTTGTTTTCTGCAGGAAAACAACCTGCCAAACTTCCAGATCCATCTTCTCTTTAAATGTGTTATTGATCTTTAAGTAATTGATAAAATATTCCATTACCCTTTTACTTCATGAGAAATAAATATTTTTGGAGATGCTTGTGGCCTATGATCTGAGCAGTCTATTACAATAGTTCCCCTGCCCTTACTTCAATAATCCTTTTGAATAAAGTCTCTCCTTACTTCAGAAAATAATTAATCAAATAGTTTCAGATCTACCCTTAATGATGGCAAGCCTAGGCCAGAACAACATTGCACTGTTATTTCTGTGAATTACTACCAGAGAAATTTCTAGAGACCTTATGGATCCAGGTAACACTATTTACAAATGGAACTTCCATGCAAGGCAGTAAGAGGCTAGAAAGGAGAGCAGTCAAGAGCTCAGAATCTGAAACAGTATGGATTCAAACTCTCATTCTATGGCTTCTTTCTGCTTCAACTTGGGAAAGTTTCTTCACCTCTCTAAATCTCAATTTCCTCATATGTAAAATGAGTCTGTGAGAAATAAATAAGGCATGTAGATGACTAAACATCATGCCTGATACATAGTAAGTACTCAAGCAATGTTAGCCACTGTATGAGGTTTCTATCGCTGTCAAATTACCACAAATTTAGTGGCTTAAAAAAACACACATTTATTTAGTTCTGTAGTTAGATGTCTGGGACAGGTCTCACTGGGCTGTATCCCAGGTATTGGTAAGGATGTATCCCTTTCTGGTGGCTCTAAGGGAAAGTCTGTTTCCTTACCTTTTCTAGATTCTAGGGTTTGGCGGCATTCTTCCATCAGTGGCCCCCTTCCACCATCTTCAAGGCCACCAAGGGCAATTGGGTCTTTCTCACATGGCCATGACATCTTTTTGGTTCTCTGCAGCTGGGAATTATTCTCCACATGTAAGGACTCATGTGATTGAATTGGGCCTCTAATTCTAATCCAGGTTAAACTTCCCATCTGAAGGCCCTAACCTTAGTGTCCCTATCTCAAAGTGCTTTTTGCCATGTAAGATAACATATTCACAAGTCTCTGGGGTCAAAATATTGACATTTTTGTGGGGCCATTATTCTGTCCACTGCAGCCAAGACTTTATTGTTTATTCAACACAATGGTTGCAAACTTTAACCAAACATAACCTATCATTATGCTGAATGCCAGCATTGACCTGTCATCTAATGCACTAGCTCCAGAAAGAAAAAAAAAGAAAATTCAAAATGAGACCATGGTCTTTGACAAGAAAGGAGAAAGAAAAAAAATGAACTTATAGGGATAGGGAGTGTCAATTAAATTTTCTTAATTTGCATCACCCCTTTATTCTGGAGTAACCAAAGTCCTCGGGGAATACTGTCATAGCTCCTCCCTTACCATTTCTTTACTCAATCTTAGACCTCATTTTTTTTTTTTAGTAATTCTCTTTTTTTATTGAGGTGTATTTGATACATAGCATTATATTAGTTTCATGGTATACAATATAATGATTCAGTATTTGTATACTTTGAGAAATGATCACCAATAGTCAATTTGTATTGAAAGAATATTTACAACAATTACTGAATTTGATTTCCGTTATTAAATCCATGTCAACAGGCTAATCACAAATAAGATATACTTCTGAGTGAAATCATAATGAGCTAATTTGTTTGATCTTCAGTTGATTGACTTTATTTAAGTTCCTATTTTATTAACATTTACAATTTGGTTGTATACTTTGTTCATTTTGTATGTTTTCAGTGAAGTTTCAGTGACATATGAAGAATTAATGAACACTGCAAATTTTTAGTGAGACACGGTGCTGTACAGGAGCTGAATAACGTGGAACTGGACAGAATTGGGGTAATAGCACCATTGGAAGGGCCGGAGAGGAACAAAATATTCTCCTTGGGTTTTTTTTCTGTACCATTCGTAGTCTTCAACCAAATCTATTTGGAAGTAAAATAAGCTGCAGCACGTGGTGAGTCACACAGCATTTGTCCCCATGTCACCTTGCCAGAGAAGTCATTTAGAGACAGCAAAGGGACCAACTTCCTTTTCATACTGATGATGACAGCTGGGTAGATCCAGGTCAAGGCCGAGGTGCAGGAGCAGGAGATTATGCTGCCACCTCTCAGGGTTGGGAAACTGCTACATCTGTAATGCTAACAACCTTTGAAGCCTCACACTTCTAAATGTACTATTTCAGAGCTAGAGCCTTCTCTTCTCTAGTACCTTATCTTCAGAAAGAAACAGACACATGTGCAAGCACACACATGCACATCATTCTAAGGCATAAGTAAGTGTATCATGTGATTAAATTGGGCCTAAGCTCCATGCTTAGGTTTTCTTTTGGTAATCATGTTGACACAGTTTGTCCTTTAAGCACCCAATTTATATAATTATAAATAAATATACAGATGTATTTTTAACATATGGAGGCTCTCCCTTCTAGTGCCCTTCTCACTCTGAGAGTGTCATCGAAACATTAAAAATATTCTGCAAGTAAAAGAAAGCTCATCCTTAGGTTGTGTCACGCGCTGAAAACTTTAACTATCTGAAGCCCCACCTTTGCTGAGCAGCCTTATTTGTGCTACTACTTGGATCAGCAGACCTAAAGTATATCCTGATACCTGACTCAGGCGCAAGGATCTAGGCTGATGCTATGGTATCACTTAAAAAATAAATAAAAATTTGGAAAGACAGGCAATATGGCAGCAGTAGTAGAAGCATAGACTCTTCAGTTTTCCAGAATGACCCAATAAACAAAGAAACTAGGTTAACAAAAAGAAACAAACGAAAATCATTTTTAAATATCTTCAGCCAAACCAAGTGACAAGGTATCCACATACCGAAAAATATTTGGCTGGGCCAAACCACCAAAAGCAACAATATCTACATGGCATAAAGATAAAAATGGAAAATAGGAAAGAGACAAAGTGGTATCAGAAGGCTCTGAGAGGCAGGGACTCCAGAAATTGAGAACAAGATTACAATTTTGAAAACATTCCCACAGCAAAGACATGTCAGAAAAATGTACCTACCACACAGATGAAAGTTGTAAACCAGTATTTGAAATATAGCTTAGTGAAATATAACCTAATGGCATGAAAAAGACCCTTACCCCTATGCTATACCCTAGAGCACTCTGGTCAGGACTCTGCATGGAATTAATGTGTACACCAGTAAAACCCAACCCACAAAAATGTTCTCATTGAAGGTCCATAAAGAAATAGATTAATAGCTATCTGGGAATTTTTGAATAAAGATAATTTCTTGTGTGCTGAAAATATTTGCTTATCACCTCTGTCTCTTTCAAAAATTTGCCTTGATTCAGTGAAATTGGCCTTCCATCCAGAGATCCTCACCTGAGTTCCAATACTAGACGTTGCACCAATTATTTTTTTTCATTTGTGAAAGGTGTTGAAATTGGAGTAGTATACACTTTGTTTGTTTATTCTCTGTTTCCAGAGAATTTTATACAAAATCATTTTTTGATTCTAAGAACATATTACTTCCAAAACCTTGAAAGTCTTTGCATATTAGGCATTTCCCCATGGGAAATTCTTGCAAACTAGCATTTATATGTAATTAAGCTTGTGGTTTATATTAAAAAAAATTCATAGGTAAAATGGGTTGTAGAGATGATGGGTTATGTAAGTAGATATGTTTGCAAAAACAAAATTATTCTTTACAGTAAATGGAAAAATGCAGGCCTGGAAAAATTTGTGTTTATTCAGTATATATTTTTTAGTGTCACTCAACAGTATAATTTTCTTTCTTATAGTTCCTACATTCCTTTTAACATATTTATATACATAAAATGGAATTCATAAAGATCATTAAAATTATTTTAATATATTTACACTTAATTTGATTCTCCCACTAAAAAGGGAAGTATTTTTGTTAATAAGAATACTTTTGCTATCATTCAGAATAATTTTGCACCCAATCAATAACTGATCTAGAAATCAAATTATCAGATTTAATTTTAGAAATTCACATTATTTTAAATAAACTTTGACTTCTCGTTTTTGAATAGCACAATAACGACTTGATAAACAGAAAAGCAGAACTGAGTGAAAATGATGTTAGCAAGATAGCTTGACAGCAAATATCAATTCTCACTTGTTAAGTGCTTTGAGCATCACAGCCAATAACACCTATCTAAACCTTAACTTTGAAGGAACATCAACAGACTACAGAGGCATTACAATATTTTGAGTAAAGACATGAGTGATGTTCGTGGCCCAGAAACGTGATCTGGATCATTACAAATGTGAAGTTAAGTGCTTCCACAATGACATCCCACATTTTTATCTTCATAAAACCAAATCTATACCTACTTTTCAATGCCTTCCTGAATTAATAGCTGTTTTTGGCCATCTCTGATGCAAGAGAAGATCTCAGAACAGAAAAAAGTTATTAATCCCTATAAGTACTAGAGATTATTGTTGAGAAATTTAGGTCATATAGTATAGTAGGTGTGAACATGACAACCATTTCTTATCTATCTACACAGGAAACGTGTTACTAGTATCTCCATTTCACATAAAACTATGTAAATAAATTCAGCCAGATGCATTATTTATAATTAACTATTATAAATTGTAGCTTAAAGTAAAATAATTTCCGAGAGGAAAAAAAAACGGCCTTAAATATGTACTCTAGAAACTTGAAATCATCTGAAGGAAGAGTATTAGGTAATTACTATTTTACTCTTTAATATTGTATAGGCTATCCAAATCCAATCATTTTCTTCCAATTTTTTATTTAATGTCTTAGGGGGAAATGCACTTTTACTGCAGCACCTTGGCTAGGAGCCTTAGGAAAATTCATTCAGACCAAAAACAAATATTTATTTCATCCATTGTATATTTTCCTCTCTGTTCTCTACTTTTTGGGTCTGGCATAATTTCCTGCACTTTCAATGAAATTTTTTGTAAGTGTTCCATGATATAGGCACACATTTGGGATATGTCCAGATATTCAGTCAAATTACATACAAAAGTAACTTTTATATTTAAAGATAACATTATTGATGGCATAACTTTCACACACTAAAGAAACCAGAGATTTGTTACTTTATTTTAAAACTCAGTTGTTACTCTAATTATTATCACTCTTCAATTTTTTTATATTCACAATTTTTTAGCTCTCACTTCTCCATATTTTTATGCATCTATCATGGTAGTTATGGTGTTAAAATGCTTCTCAGATAAGCTAATAAATCTCCCCACCAAACTACCCCTGATTGAGGACAAAATATACATCTTATTTGACTTTGCCCATCCCAAGCAAAGAACTTGGTATATAGTAAACATGAGTAATAACAGTTGGGTTAACTAAGTATAACTACTTAAGAAAACTTATTAGGCTTCTCCAAGTCTACATCAAAGAGTCCACCTGCAGTGATATTTCTGGTTACTCTAGAATCTGTGAGGACAATTGAATTGACTATATCATCTGTGAGAAAATGTGGAGCCAGGGAGGGAATTACCACATGCTTTGACCTCTATTTTTTCACACAAGTGAAATCTTGTAAAAGATGGTAATGTTGAACAAAAACATGCAAAAATCATAAACGAATCATGCAAAAGTTATAAGCATATTTTTAGAAACAGGGTGGTGGATGTGGTTACACAGTAGCCAGCTTCAAACTTGTTGTGTGAAGGCTTTGTGTACCTTAGATAATTTTTCAGTGCTGGCTGGTGACAACATTGTTTCTGCCTTCCTTTCTCCCTCAACAAATTCAGTAATTCCATTTTCACCCCAGATGTCTGATCCTTTTAAGGGGTTAGAGAATGAGAGGCAAAGAGCAAGACCTAGGGCAATCACTTCAATTTGTCATCCCCTAGGCACATCTGAGGGCGATTCCCATGGAAAGAGGGAGAATGAATTAAAATGTAGTGAAAGGGTTTGTGTGTGTGTGTGTGTGTGTGTGTGTTTCCATTTGATTCAATAGAGAGTTCTAAACATAGTCTCATACCAGTACATTCTATCACATAATCAAAATTAAATTAATCCCCACCCCTCTTCTGTGGGTAGGACAGATAGTAGTCTCCTTACATTCCAAAACCTAATTTTCTATTCTGTGAACTCTTGATAGTGCCCACAAGGGAGAACACTCATCTTTTTCTTTTTCTTTTTTTTCCCAAATATCTCCTAGAGATCCTCATTTCCCTTTAAATTCAGGAAAAAGATCTCAGGGAAAAATTAGGCATGATCCTCCTGAAACCTGTCAAAAGAATAAACAAAATATTTAAGGTCCCAGACTCTTTGTGGTTCAATATCTGTCCCCATGAGTCATTGAGCAATCCCCAAACATTCCAGGGGTGTACCTTGTGAGTCCTTTCTAGTTGAGAAAGATGCAGATTCTGTGAGTGGCATGGTCCTAGCAGCCCCATCAAAGTCTTCCAGTCAGAGATCTCATGAATATGAACACAAATAATAGAAGGGGCATCTCCTTTCAGTCCCAGAAGATGGATCTCTAACTCGGTGCTTCCCACATGCCTACTTTTCATTCACTCCTCAGTTGTTAAACATAATAGCTTATCATGGAACTTTCTCAATTAACTATTTCCATTGAAATTCTGTTTATTTTAGTGATTTTTAAAATATATTAGAGACATTTTGAAGTAAGCATGAGAAAAATCATATTTAATAGAAAGTAAGCTTAAAGTTAGAACAAGTTTAAATATGTTTTTTCTCTCTCTGCCACAGATCTTAACTCTCGAGCATTTGCCTTTTTGTGGGTAATTTAAGCCAGTAAATCACTGAGTTTTGAGCAACCTGTTATTGCATAGCTTGATGACAATCTTTATATAGGTTTTATTTTCTCAGAATAGAGTCCGCACACATGTTTTCTCCTTCGTTATACCTTATTAACTGCACATAATCTTTTCACTAACGTGTGTATGACCATTTATTTACTTCCTAAGAAGAAGCTGTGTCCCTTCCACAGATGAAACCCAGTTCATACTTTTTATCAGAAAGTCATATGTACTGATGCTTTAAAAAAACTACTTGAACAGAAAATGCCCTCCCTTACATTACCGGTCAGGATGGTGCATCTAGCTTTGGTTCCTCCCGCACAGTGCATCTCAAAGGGCACTGCCGGATGGAAAATGCTAGCAGAAGGACATGCTTTTTTGGATGGTGTTTTTCCTTCTTTTTAAGTAGGAGTACAACCATGAGAGACTATGGACTCTGAGAAACAAACTGAAGGTTCTAGAGGGGAGGGGGGAGGGGGATAGGTTAGCCTGGTGATGGGTATTAAAGAGGGCAAGTTCTGCATGGAGCACTGGGTATTGTGCACAAACAATGAATCATGGAACACTACATCACAAACTGATGATGTATGGTGATTACCATAACATAATAATAATAATAAAAATTTATAGATAATAGAAAAAAAGTAGGAGTACAAAGTGACTTGTTGTAGAAAACAAAAAGAAAGGGAAAAAAGGCAACTAAGCACATTTTCCCAGCCCAGATGGGCCACAAGCATCCTTCTTGTATGTGCTTTTGGTTGCTAGTTCAGCTTTTCTTCCAGAGGTCAGCAGCAGCTCATTTACGGAGTGTTGGCAATTTGTGCTAGGTGCTTTACAAAGTCCTTCCCCATCCACTGCACTTCAAACTCAAATAAAAATTGGAATAGTAAAGCCAAAAGTAACGTGCAAAATGAAATGGCCAAAACTTTTTTTTTTAGCATCTGGTGTTAAAAAATTTATTGTGCAGATCAATTTTACAATTCACTCCCTGTTTTTATCTCCCTTTCTCTCTGTATACAAATTCATCATTTAGTTTATAAAGCATATTTTGAAGTGAGCCATCTTGTTTTGATCATGATACATGGAAAAGGTAGACCGAGGGTTTATAAACTCACCAAAGATACTGGTCTCCTGGTACAAAACCAGACTTTATTTTATTAACTCGTCACAGAAATCAGAACAACAATGCCAAGAATACCTAGAGATACACAGTAAAGATACGTCTCTAATGCTACTGTTTAAAAATAAATATAGCAGTAGTGAGAATGTGGAGAAATGAGAACTTTCATTACCTTGTTGGTGGGAGTGTAAAATGGTACAGTTTCTTTTGAAAACACTTCGGTAGTTCCTCAAAATGTTAAGCAAAGAGTTATATGACGCAGTAATTTGATTCTTAGGTACAAGCATACCTTGTTTTCTTTCACGTTGCATTATTGTCCTTCACAGATACGTTTTTTACAAACCTTCAGTTTGTGGCAACCCTACGTCAAGAAAACCTGTTAGTGCCAGTTTTCCAACAGCATTTGCTCACTTCATGACTCTGTGCCACATTTTGGTAATTCTCACAATATTTCAAATTTTTCAATTATTATTATATTTGTTACTGTGATCTGTGATCAGTGATTACAACTCACTGAAAGCTCAGATCATGGCTAATATTGTTTATCAATAAAGTATTTTTAAATTAAAAAGTAAGTAAATAAATAAATAAAGCTTTTGTTATGAGAAATGATCCCGGTGAATGATTTCCCAGAAATAAGGAAAAGTAATATACATAGATGAAGTAAACAAATACGTGGATTCTGCTGATGAATTATTTCCACAAATAATTAAATTATTCATACAACTAGATGCCTTGGGAGACAATATGATGTAACTCTCATGATTTACCATTAGTTTTAATACTGGCAAAAAGTAAAAAGGAGTAACTGGTATACCCTGCATTTCAACTTTTACCTACTGATTTTGGATAGAATTTTAGATTATTCTTTGAAAAATTCCACCATGAAATGACAAAAGTATAGAGAAAGTCTTAAACAGCATATTTACCAACTGTCTTATTAGGTAGTCTGCTGGAGTTTCAAAGATTTTTATTTTAACCTACCAGTTTTTTTTAATTCATCAAGTGAAGCCACAAAAATTACTATTTCATTTTAATGTGTAAGTCATTTAACCATTCCATGTTAAATAACAAAATCATAATCAGTTTTAGCTAATACTTATTATTCAGCATGTGCCAGGCACTGTGCTCAGTACCTATTTTATATTATCTTATTCAAAGAACTATTGGTACTTTATGGTCTCATTTTATTATCCCCATTTCCAGGATGAGAAGATTAAGAAACTCATCCAAGATACAAAACTAAATTCTTAGAGGAGCGGGGATTGCCTTCCACCCTACTACAAAAATTTGCTTGAGGAAAGGCACTAAAAATGTTTTACTCTTCCTTTAATACACAGATAGAACAATGCTGTTTCAGATCCCCAGGAAGCTTAAGACTTGAAAGGATGAAAATGAGAGTTGGTAAGAAATAACACTGAGCTACATACAGAGTGAGCTTCTGTGCACTTACACTGTCACCTCTCGGACCAGGGACTTCCAAACTCTCTCGTCATGAGCCAGAGCAGAAAATACAATTTATGTTATGACGTTGTATCCTCATACACTTGCACACACACATACACTTTCTATTAACTGAAGCAAGTTTTTCTTAGAGCAATACTTAGCTTTACTTAGATTATGCTTCCTGATATTCCATTCTATTGTATCTCATTAAGAAATGTTTGTCAAGCCTAACTTAAATCAACTTCATGACATTATGGCCATAACTTGAAAAACTGCTCATGTGAACTTCAGAGGGCATTGTATCCATGGCTACTTTGAAAAAGACATTTGAGGGGCGCCTGGGTGGCTCAGCCATTAAGTGTCTGCCTTTGGCTCAGGTCATGGTCCCAGAGTCCTGGGATCGAGCCCCACGTCGGGCTCCATGCTCGGCGGGAAGCCAGCTTCTCCCTCTCCCACTCCCCCTGCTTGTGTTCCCTCTCTCGCTGTGTCTCTCTCCATCAAATAAATAAATAAAATCTTAAAAAAGAAAAAGACATTTGATAATACTCCTTCCTAGTAATGATGCTTTTTCTTCTTGTCAGAAGTAAAACAATAGAGAGTGAAGTGTCTGGAGTCTTTAAAATATATTTTTAAATATTTTAACAGGTAAAATAAGAGACTTGGGTGTACTCTTTATACCTGGTGTCCAAGATATTATGCCAGAGGTCATACAAACAAAGGAAATGCATCCCAACCTAACACACAGATATGATGGTATCACTCTCCAGTTTAGAGTTCTTCAATTTCTTCTTGTAGCCTTTAAAATAATATTTAAACTCTTTTACGGAAACACTGGACCTTTATGCTCTAGTTTCTAGCTACAAGCCTATCTTCATCCCCCTCATATCTTATCCACCATTCAACTGAATAACTCCCAGCTCGCACAAGAGATCCCGCATGCTATCTTTGCAGATGCTCTTCCATCTCCGTGGAGTGTCATCCTTCAAATCTCAGCTCAAATGCCATCTACCCAATGAATATATCTTTCAACTCTCCCAATCTCATACGTGTTTCATATAATATAACCAGCTGTCTGAATATATTGCCTTGTCAACTATAAATTTCAGGGAATGAAGAAGGGTAGCAGATAATCTTTAACCTAGAATGTTTTGGACCTGATCTTTTTGGACCAAATATAATTCCAAAATTTGAATATCAACTAAATCTATGTATTTATAATGATAAAGAGTCATGACTTTATACATGCATTTCTTTAGGTTTTTACATTTTATTACTATCTTAATCAGAGGGATGGAAAATACTCCAGTTTATATTTTTAAGTCATTAGCTAGCAACAGCAAGTAGATAAATACAAGCCACCACAATTCACAATTTGCCAGAGAGACTTCTGTGTACGGATTCATTCATTATGAACTCCACCTTGACATACTGATGAACTATTTGAAAACCAAGGGATCAAGCAATCACCAAGGACCAGGATCTATAGCAAATTGCTTCTCAATAATTACAGAAAAATGACTTTAGAAATAAGAGATTGTAAAAATAATCCTTTTATAATAATGCATTTGTTTACATGCTGTAATGAACGCTGCTGGTGGCCTGCCTGCATCCCATTACCAGCTGGTTAAAAGCAGCCTTCATCACTCTGAGTGTTGGCTGTTAATTGCTCATAACCACCTCTTCTTGGTAGAATTTCCCTTGGCTAAACGGAAGCCACCTCACCAAGGATGTTATATTTCCCTGCATGCTGATGCAGCCTGCAACCAGCTAATAACTAACTGACCTGGGATTACAAAAGTTGGTTCCCTTTGTCCTTAAGGTGGAATAATCTCTGTAGTATAATTCATCCTCCAGTGTTCCCAGAGACCATATCTTCGCTTTGTTTCTTCCCCTAGCCAATTTTTTTTCAAGTTTTTATTTAAATTCCAATTAGTTAACATACAGTGTAACATTCATTTCAGGACCCTTAGCCAATCCTACTTCCCTGTTCCTTGTGGCTGAGAGCATTCCCTTAACGAGTGACATGAGCCCAAATTCTTTGGCTCTGCTTCAGAGAACCTCAAATGAAGAAATGTGCTCCTTGTGTTTTGTTTCCCAGCAGTTACTGAATAAATAAGTTGGTATGTTTTCCAATATTCTTGAAAAAACTGATTTTCGTTCTACTGTAGTATGTATACTAAAACGTTTGTGTTGTGTTGCGATTTTCTTTAATAAGATTTCCCTTTATATTTGCAATTTAACTCTATTCCTATGAGATGGTCTTTGGTGTACTATAAAGCTCTCTCATAGCATAGGTTAATTGTCAGGGTAAAGGGAATCCAACTGCCCTTTTAAAAGGCCATGTAACATCTTATAATCATCAAATACATTAGCTAGGGAAATGTATATGTTTTCACTAGATGTGCTTTTGTCCTCATATGCATAATGGCACAAGTTTCTAATGTATAATTACCCACCAACTGCCCAGCACCATAAAAGGATGTAAGGTATTCCTATTTAAAACAAGAAACAAAAAAACAGAGATCTGTCTCTGCTGTCAAAGAGTTTATGCAATTCTTTTTCTTACATTTTGTTTTTTTTAATACTTGTTTGAAAACAATATTAATAACAATAAATGTCCATTGTTACTTTTCTAAACATTATTTTTTTGGTAGTATCCTCTGTCCTTTGGCTAAATCACAAAATCAAAACATACTTTTACCCTTTTCACACTTGCTGCAATCCTTCACAAGTTCACAAAGTGTAATATTTGCAGAACACTCCAAGGAGTTTAGTGTGAACAGAATGCTAGAGCAGGCTGCTTAAATTCTAGCATCAGAATCAGCTCTTCAGTTTAAATGACAATCAGACTTAGGCATAGCCATCATACAACCGAATTATGGGGTGTTAATGACCTCTTTAGTCTCCAAGAGCTTTCCACACTGAAAATGCCACAGTGTTGCTAGAAGACAACTATAAAATATAAGACTATTTTTTTAAAGATTTATTTATTTATTTTAAAGAGTGAGGATGCGAGCAGGGGGTGGGGCAAGGGGAGAGAGAGAATCTCAAGCAGACCCCCTGCTGAGTGAAAAGCCCAACTGGGGGCTTGATCCCAGGGCCCTGAGATTATGACCTGAGCCAAAATTAAGATTTGGCCACTTAACTGACTGAAGTTCCTAGGTCTTCCAAAATACAAAACTATTTTAAATTAATACAGATATTTAGGCAATTTATGGTAATATTAATCCACAAATTATTTGTAGATTTTGCCTTCTGGATATTTATTTCATGAACTTAGATCAGGGAATCCCCATAGGCAGCATACAAGAAACTGTTTTTGGAATACTGGTGCTTCTGCATGTGAACATTCATCCATATCCTGGTAAAGGCTGAAGTTGCACAGGTATTTTCATTTGTTAAAACTCAGAATATAATACACTGTAGATTTGTGAATTACATTATATGCAAGTTTTACTTTTTAAAAAAGGGCTCTAGGAAAATATTGAATGATAGTTAATGATATGTATGTTGAAGTATTTAACGAAAAGGTGCATTTTGAAATAAGTAAAGAAAGATGAACTGAGTAGAGAATAGAAGACTGGTTAGAGTGATAGATATGTAATAAAGCAAATATAACAAAATGTTAATTGTAGAATCTATGCAGTTAGTAGGAGGATGTTCGTATGCAATTCTTTCAACTTTTTTGCATGCTTCAGCATTTTTATAATAACATATTAGGGGAAATGTTGTCTCAAGCAAATGGGAACTGTGACATGGTCCAGTACATTGAGTTAAAATCTTTTAAAAGCATAGATTTTACATCTGAAAATTAAAGTCAATCATGTCAGAACACTACCTTGGAATGTTGGAAAATTAGTTTAACATTTTCTAACTAATATATTAATGTCGGTTTTGAACCAGAATTATACTGACTGACTTTTCAAAGCAATAATTTGACTATATGGCCCTGATAAAGTACAACTTAAGAACAAAATGAAATATAAAAATAATCTTACATAGCTGTTAGTAAGTATATTTTTTATACTAGGGTTGATATATTTACTCTGACGTTATTGTTTATCTTTTATTATAGGATAAAGAAAATGTGTCATTATGTGTATGACATTGAAAACTCATACTTTTTCAAAGTGAAAGAAGAAGGTATATATTTAAGATCTATGAGGTTAATTAAAATCTTATAATCCTGAAAGTGAACTGGAAAAGTATTAAACTCATGATGCATTTTTATCAACCAAAAAAAGTCCACTTATCTTTTAGATCTATCCACTGATTAGCCTAGAAATATTAAACAAAATAGTAGCAGGAAGTTCCCTGGATTTATAAATTTGGTTTCTAAATACCATCACTCACTAAAAGGAACCAGAACTTCTTGGAGAAATGGGTGCTTTCCAGCTGTGGGTGGGTAATATACAGAATCAATCTAGAGCATCTTGTCCTGCTGGAGAGCAAGGAAGCTTTCATACCCCACAAGAGTCACATCCATGAGATCCAGGAAGCAGTTCAAAGAGGCACCCACTACCCAAACATAAAATAATTTAAGCATCAATAATGCTGATGACAACAATGAAGAGAAGCACACCTGATATCTTTACACACGTGCATGTATAGTGATACTGAAACAGTCAATAGAATAGACAACAACATGGCCCAGATGTTAGAATTAGCACAAAAAGATTTTAATGCAACTTTTACAGATATAGTTCAAGGACTTAAAGAAAAATATAATCATAATAAGTCAACAAATGTGGGATCTCAGCAGAGATTAAAATCTAAAAATAAAATTTAGAACTTAAAAATATAATATCTGAAATGAAAATTTTGTTAGCCTGGGAAGAAACAGAAATTATCTCCCAAAGTCAATTTTTTTAACAGTCAATTTTGATGGATGCTAGGAAACCAACTCATTACTTAAGTAAACTAGTATATAAAATAGTGACTGATAAAAATAAAACGGTAAATAAAGAAAAAGAATCAAAGATTAATCATGTCTTTTCTCTACAAATAGTACTTCAGGGTAACCAAAAAAGTAATAAGGGGAAGTTCCTCTTTATAGAGCTTTTCTATTTAATACATAAAAAATAATAATGGAATTAGAATATCTTGACTTATCAACCTCCAATTAAAGAATGAATCTAAGAAGTTATTATCCTGGCTGCTATTATCAGTCTGGATTCAGCCAGGAAACAGAACCAGTTAAGCATGGTAGAAATAAGAGGTTTAATATAAGAATTACAGCTTACATTAATGTAACCATAAGCAAGGAGAGTAAAAGTCTGGAAGTTTGCATCCAGGGAATCAGAGAAACAATTATAAATCACATGAGCCTAAAGCACTGATGTAGGAGGGGAAGTGGGAGCTTATGAAAACGTCCAAGAAATTGCTGCATCTGTCATGATCATGAAGTACAAACTCATGAGAGATCTGTGATGGTGCAATGTCTGGATACTATGATTACTAAGATCATTATGGAAGCCTCCATGTCTGGCTGCCAAAATTACCAAGAATGACTTTTGTTTTACTTTCATCTTCCAAATCATGCAGGAGTTTTTCTCATTTGCAAATCTTATGAGGAATCATTCAGGTTCTGGAAAATAGAGTTTCCAGCTTCCAAAAGTGTACTTATGCTGCCAAGTTGACAAGAGACAATGCAACACAGATGCTAATATCACAAAAAGAAAGAGAACCGGAAATCATTTTGTTTGGGTAGAAAAAACACATTATTGTCTATGAAATATTCTTTTCTTTAAAAAACTGATCAATCCCTTAAACTTTCACTTTCTATCATGACTCTTAGGAATAAATGTAATAGAAGGCATCCTAAAACTTTCCACTTAAATTTCTAAAACATTTCTGAGAAAAACTAAACGAGACACAAATAAATAATGGTATATACCATGTTCATAGATTGAAAGATTAATATTGTTTGGATTCCAATTCCAATAAAAATTCCAAAGTTTTTTTTATAAAGTGACAAGCTGATACTAAAATCTATATAGGAATGCAAAAGACCTACTATAGTCAAAACATTCTTGAAAAAGGAAAACAAAGTTGGAGTATTTATACTACTTTATTTCAATAGTTACTATAAAACTACAATAATTAAGACAATTTAGTATTAACATAAGGATAGCCATAGAAAGCAATGGGCCAGAATAGAGGGCCTAGATATATACCTATCCATCAACAATTAATTCAACAAAGTGAACAAGGCAATTCAGAGGAGAAAGAAAAGTCTTTGCAGGAAATAGTCCTGGAACAACTGAATGAACATATTTAAAAAGTGAACATGGATTAAGAATTCCTCATATTACTGAGATCAAATGAAGAGGGGGACATCGGAGGAGGAGATGAACCATGAGAGACTATGGACTCTGAGAAACAAACTGAGGGTTCTAGAGGGGAGGGGGTGGGGGGATGGGTTAGCCTGGTGATGGGTATTAAAGAGGGCACGTAGTGAATGGAGCACTGGGTGTTACACGCAAACAATGAATCATGGAACACTACATCAAAAACTAATGATGTAATGTATGGTGATTAACATAACATAATAAAATAAAAAAAAAGAACATGGACCTCTACTTTACCCTGGAACCAAAAATTAATTTGAGGTAGTTATAGATCCAGTGTAACAGCTAAAATTATAACACCCCTAGAAGAAAATATAGGAGAATATCTTCACGAATTTGGAGTTGGCAAAGATCTTTTACAAAACTCTCAGGAAGCAATAACCATAAAAGCAAAACTTGATAAATTAATCTTCATCAAAGTGCTGCTCACCAAAGTTACTGCTAAGAAAATGAAAAGTAGAGTCACAAACTGGGAGATAATTCTTGTGGCACACACATTTGACAAAATGTATATAAACAGAGTTATGTATAAATATGCAGTTCTTATACCTAAAACTCTAAAACACATTTATAAATCTGTAATATAAAAACAATACCCATAAAAATATGGGCAAATACTTGAACAGACACTTTATTAAAGAAAATACTCAAATGTCCAGTAAGTATTTGAAAAGTTGCTTATTTTCAGTAGTTATCAAAAACATACAAATAAAGTATAATAATTTACCACCATACACCCACAAAAATAGCTATAATTATAAAGACTGACAAAACTAAATATGGTTTAGTGCATGGAACATGTAGAACAATTGGAACTCTAATACATTTCTGGCCAGAAGTTAAAATGACAAACTACTTTAGAAAAACATTTGAGAGTTTTTATAAAGTTAAATATATACCTTCCCTTTAAGAAATAAATTGAGCTCCTAGATATTTGCCCAAGAAAAATGAAAACATAAATCCATAAAAAATAACTTACACAAAATGGACATGGAGGTTATTTTCATAAAGATTCCAATCCAAAAGCCACCCCAATGTCATTAAATGAATGGGTAAGTAAATTGTGTTATATGCATACAATAGAACATTTCTTAGCAAAAGCAAAACAAAACAAATGAAAAACTAACTTAGACAGCAATATGTATGAATCCTTAAAAACATCATGTTAAGTGAAGGAAGATGGATATAAAATTGTACATACTGTGTAATCCCATTTGTATGAAGTTCAAGGATAGACAAGATTTACCCATGATGATAGAAATCAAAACAGAGGTTGAAAATTGATTTGAATGATCCATGAAAAAATTTTCTGAGGTGATGGAAGAATCAGGCAGGAAAATTTGCCTTAGCTTCCAAAATATAATAAACCTATGTTAAAGACTTTTCTTGGCATAGGAATAAATAAGGAATATAGGAATAAATAAGTAAACCAATGGACAAACTAGAGAGCATCATATTGTCTTTTAAAAAATTATGTATATATATATATATATATATATGTAGGTTATAATTTCTATAAACATTGGCTAAAATCTCAAAAAAGTTATCTCTCCAGAACCCCTTTGTACCAAAGAGCAAGCTTTTGTGTTCTGACAATTCAGTGATTCCAAAGATGTCCAAGTTCTCCTTTGTGAATATATTATTAAAACTAATTTTAAAATTTTCTTCAAAAGTGGTTATTCACTGCTTTTGTTGTTTTTGATCCACCTGTTTCCAACTTTATATCATATATGCCACTTTTGGTAGGCATTCTGGTTTACCTTGACTTTATTACCTTTCCACATTTTATAAAAGCCGCCCTTCTTGTTGCTTTTTGGCTTTCCCAGTTGCGTATATGATTGGTTAATCTTCAGGTCCCTAGGTTCTTTTGATCATTTTCCTTAGATTGCCTCTGAAGCATTTCAGATGGTTTCTAGACTTACTGTCATTTCATTTCTCAATTTCACTTTTTTCCTCCAGCCATTGCCCACAGTTTTTGTTAATTCTCATTTCTAAAATTGCATAATCATAAACTGAATTCTTTTGGAATCCTCCTTGCATTAGTAGAATGTTGACAGCTGTTGTACCTTAATTCAAAGATTCCCAGTATTTCACCCACAATTACCACCTGCATCACTTCCTTGTTCCAATCTAGGATAAAACATACTATACTTCCCTTTCTTTTATGTTAAAAAGTGCTTGCTCTAAAAAGTGACTATTGTACCCCAAATCTCTCCTTTACTCATCACTTTTTGGATTATTGAGTTCCATCATGATCATTATATAACATATTTTTTCATTTTCCCAAAACAGTTTTCAGTTTAAACTCATTGCCTGATCACATGCTTCCTGGTACATAAACTGTAACATTTGAATAATTTAAACTAGGAATATTTACACAGTAAATTTGTAGTAATTCTTGTACTTGGCGTATTATGTTTCTTATGGCGTTTTTTAAAATATTTCCCCTCATAGGCTATATTTTTTCCTTTTACCCACATTAATTATAACATACTTAAAAATATCGCCAATTAGGCGCACCTGGGTGGCTCAGTCGGTTGAGCAACTGGCTCTTGATTTCCTCTCAGGTCAGGATCTCAGGGTGGTGAGATTGAGCCCCGAGTTGCTCTGTGCTCAGCAGGGAGTCAGCTTGGGATTCTTTCCCTCTACCCCTCCCCCTGCATGCTCTCTCTCTCTATTTCTCTCTCTCAAAATAAGTATTAAAAAAGAAATATCTCTAATCATAACAAAAAATTACGGGATGCTGGAAGTAGAAGTATATTTACAACTTATTAATTGCAATCCTCTGTTTTTAAAAATAAACTTAATGCAAAGTTCTGCTAAACCATCTTTCGACGTAACACTACAAGACATTTGCCCATTGACAAGTGTATTCACTGTGATTTTCAAGTGTACAATTCAGTTAAATTTAATGAATTCACAGAGTTTTGTAACCATCATCACTATCTGTTTTCAGAAGATTTTCATCATTCCAAAAAAAAAGCCCAACACTTTTCAGCAATCACTCCCTATTTCCTGCCTCTCCAGTCCCTAGCAACTATAATCTAATTTCTGTCTCTATTAAGTTACCTGGTTTGGATATTTCATATAGATGGAATCATACATTATGTGGCTTTTTATAGTTGATTTTTTCACTTAGCATGATTTCAAGTTTCATTCATACTACAGGAGGTGTCAGTATTTCATTCTTTTATACAGCTGAATAATATTCCACTCTATGGATATATCACATTTTGTTTATCTGTTCTTCAGTTGATGGATATTTGAGGTCTTTCCACTTTTTAGCCCTTATGAATAATGCAGCTATGAACATGTATGCATTAGTTTTTGTGTATAAATATTTTCAATACTCTTGGAAGAATATACCTAGGAGTAGAATCACTGTGTTATATAGTAACACGGGGCTTCACCTCGTGCAGAACTGCCAAACTGTTCTCCCAAGTGGCTGTACCATTTTATAAGCCCACCAAATTGCTCCAGTTTTAAGGGCTTCTGTTTTTCATACAGAAGGACTGAATCAGATGTTTTTACAACCTTCAGTATAAGTAAATTGTACAATTGAAGGATTATTACCTCTTCCCTTTGCACTTACAAGCAAAGCCACTCTATCACAGCCTTCGTACATCTGAGCCTAGCGTTCTTTCACTTTCCCCAACTTCCCCCATAGTTTTCAATTCTAAACTTTCCCTGCTACTATTTTAATTTTTAGCATCATAACCTTGGTGCAACATTGATCTGCTTGGAGCCCTTCCTGTAGAGGTTCCCCTTGTCCCTAAATCCCTAAATTACACCAAAGATGAAACATTCCTCCATGAATCTCTGTGAGAGTTCAATACTGAGGCTCGGGCCCCCTGCACTATTCCACATGGCGTGTGTATTGCCAGCCATAAATATAGACATTAAACTGATTTATGTACCTAGCTTCAAATTCAAAGTGAAAATAACAAAACAGAAGTGATGGAATAGATGGCGAAAATTTTCAATATCTTTCCTTAAATTTAGTTTATACTATTATTTATACTTTATATAATAAATATATAATAAATATATAATTTATATAATTACTAGGTAATTATTTAAAGTAGCAATAAGGAATGGGAGAATTACCTAACATTAAAAAGGTATCTCTACTCCAGTATTTTAAAAGACTCATAATTTGAACACTTTTCAGTATTTCTGTTCTGTTGTTTTTTTTTTTTTAAACTGAAGTTCATGGCATCATATGATATATAGAAGACAAATAAATTAAACCTTTGGCCAACTTTCTCACCCACGCCCTACCTAGAATTTTTCTGGTTTTCAATGCCTCAAGTAATAGGATTCTGCCATTTCCAGTTGGTAGTAATTTTACAGTTTGGTGCTCCCGAGAGGGTCTAAATTTTTTGTACTTGATATTCAGTTGGGCTACATATTTGTTTCTTTAATTTGTTCACAGATTTGCACACTGTTTTATTCCTTCCTTTTAGCTAATATATAACCATAATTTAATTTTTATCTTTCCTCACATATTTCAAGATTTTCTCAGGTGTTCATTTTAAGATTCAAGAAGCAAAGAACAAAATGAGAAGAAAATAAATACCAGTGACTCTCAGCGACATGGAAATGTGACTGAGTGCCTCCCCAGTGAAGGCATTAACTAGGCCCATGGTTGACTGTGGCATGGACACGAGCCAGAGCTACCATGATGCTTGGAAGTTAGTTCCAAGAGTTGTTTTCCTAGAGGTGATTTGGGGGGTTAGATAAGAGGAGAAACTTTCAACAGTAATTGTGTAAAATACCCAAGGAGATCAAAAAAGAAAATTTTCCATAATTATCCAAGTTGTTTGCCCTCCATGTATGGTTTGCTCTTTCACTTTCACTTTATTTGTCACCATGCATAGACTATGGTGCTGTCCAGATATTTATAGACTGGGGAGGAGAGACTGGTATTCTTTAAATTGAAAACCATGACATTTTAACCTTTAGGGACTTGTCATTTCTTTGTTGCATTGAGGATTTACACATTGATCTCCTGCAGTGAGACTCTATTAGATTCCACAAATCTCAAGGGTCTGATTTCTTTGTTTCCCAGTTTTCTGTTGAGTGGTTTCATTGCCAGAATAGATGTAATAGAAAACAAGAAAGAAACAAAGCAAAAATCGAAATTATCCAGTTAAGATATATTATTTGGAGAAAACAAAGAGCATTAAATTAATTTACCAGTCAGTCTCTCAAGATGATGATGGGCTATAGGATACTAGAGAAGAGTCCTAAAAAATTGTAGCTTCTAGAACAAGTGAACATAGTTTAATAATAGTGATGTCTTTGTTTATTTTTATAACATAGTTTGAGATTAAACATTTATGTTTTATTTTAAATACATTATGATGAGTATATTTAACACTTGAAATAAATTTAATTATTTAATATATAAAGACAGGTATGTAAAAACCCAAATATATATGTGTGTGTGTGTGTGTGTGTGTACACACATATACATAGATGTATATGTGGGAAAGTACCTGTAATTAATTTAGCAAAATCAGAATAAAAGGTGTTATTTAATCACCATCTATTTTCTAAAAAAAGTACATGTATTTCAAACAGGAATGATGATCTTTATCCATTAGCCACTATGTGGTCCCTTCAAGTGATTTGGGTATTTCAATTCATGTTTAAATACTTGTTATAAAATGAAAAAAGGAATGTATGCCCAGGATAATATGAATATGTTTATGTCTAAAAATGTTCTGAAAGTAAAAATATTGGGCATTCAGTAAATTTCCATATCCCTTCATTATAAAATGAGTAAGTCCATCCAATCTGAATTTAGTAATAAACTTTACACTGTGTTATTTTACCACCAAATCTTTTGAAATGAGAGTGAGATATAATACTGAAAATACTGGTGCTCCTGGGGACGAGTCTGTCCAAAGATATAAAAGTCTTCCAACCAAGTTTGTCAAGAGCAACACTATTTCAGTATTCAGTATCTATCAATTAATGTTGCTAATTTTTAAATCCCTCCCCCCGCCAAAAAAAAAGCAAATGGAACATCTATACCCGCCAGATTCTGTGAAAGCATCAATTCTTATGTTCAATAGCAAACAATACCAAAGCAGGTTCTAAGCATTTTTAAATAACCATCACAGTATTACTACTTTCAAAAAGGTGCATAAAGCATGTACTTCAGAACATCCACATTGTTAGAAGAAAAAAAATCCAGTTTTGAATTCTGTCCATATATCATAAGTGAGTGTTATTCATAAAGGATTTGAACTCCCTAAGCATATGTGGCCACTTCCACCATTAAAGTGAATTCAGGTGCTGGGCATGACTATCTCCAGACAGGCTTTCTTTAAATAATTGATGGCTGTGGTCTTATTGCCCCATCGAACTATATCTGGATACACTCATGTTGCTTTTACAAGAGTTTCATACAACTCCACAGTCTGTAGAACACGTGGGTTATAGCTCATAGTTTCTTTTATTAATATAAACTATTTTCACTTTCTCCAATGACAAATTGCCCCAAATTAGGTTTTTTACACCTATTATGACTGAACTGATGAGAAATTCATCTGTAGACCACAGCTGTGTATTGCAAGCATTATAAACCCTTGTGGCAAGGAGGTAATTGTTACATTGCCAGGATGAAGCAGAGAGAAAGTTGTTTATTTTGGAGGGAGACAGAAATCCTAGTTTTCAAATTTTTCAAAAACTTTAAAAGATTATTTGTTGAGATTCAAAATAGCCATTGTAAGCTCTATCCAAAAGCAACTTGTTTCAATTTATTATGAGAGAGTGAAACTGCAGAGCCACTAACTTCAAAAAGAAAAAGAAAATCTACTCTTATTATTATTTCAGTATCCATTGAATGCCAGAATACTAGGCAAACAGAAGCAATGCCTAGTGAATGTACCACGTACATGACACAGAGAAGGTGGATCTTTGTGGGAGGACGGGAATGTGATCCATAAATGCACTGATTCCGTATTTCCTACATGTATTTGCACACACATTTGTCATTATTCTCACCTGGCATAGCTAATATTGTCTGGTGATTTGCCATAGATGACAACTGCCCTCCCTTAAAATCTACCAAGGGAATAATAATGGCCTGACTTTTGAAAAGTTGCTGACAAGGAACAAAAACATATTAAAAAATTAAATTCAGTACTAACAGCAAATAGGAGCCTTATAGTAACAATGGGAAAACACTGAGAAATCCCACAAATAAAATTTATTTATTCCATAAATTTGAGTAAATTCCATAAAATTGAAAGAAACTTATGCCTCTACTTTTCTTGGGCCATTAATGCATGCATTAGGAAGGATTAGATTGGTTAGATTTGAATACTCTTCATAAGAAAAAAGAACATGACTGGTTACTGTTGATAAGTATTGTCATAAAATATAGGGTAAAATCAATGTCTAAATTTTATAAATTGCAGGCACTATCTTTTCACATGTTAAGAATACCATGGGTATTCTCAACAGCTAAAGTATAGTACAAAAAAAATAGACTAAAGTCCACGAAATAATCATAACAATGCAGCAATGTTGTATTCACCGAATAAATATTCTTTATAACAAGATTTCATTCTTAAGTATAGGCATGTGACAGTGTCAGTTTGAGATTGTATTCCTATGTGAAATAGAGGATTTAGAGGAAAATATATTCGTAGAAATTCTAACATTAAGGGAAACTCACATTTCCCTTAGTCGTAGTCAATGTTAGTTTTAGTCAAAATAGAATGTGTGACAATAAATAATTATTTAGCTTTGTCAACATAAATATATAAAGAATACTAATTCTCATAACTTTCATATTTGTCCTATTTTATTTGAAAATTAGACAGCATTTAGTATTAAATGTGTCATACTCATTTTCTTTAATTTTACTTAAAAATCTGAAAACTCTTTATTAAAATTGGTTCTTAGAATTACTCAGCGCAACTGCAATTTATTGAGTCTATCTCATGACTCAGAATTCTTTTTTTCAGAAATTAGTATATCAAAAATACTTAAAATCCAACTCAATACTAGGTACTATAAAACATGGAAAACAATTATTAGATAGTTAACCTTACACTAGACCTAATAATGAATTAGTAAAATTAAGTTGTCTTTTTTTTTAACTAAAGAGTCATTTCAAAAGGAGCATTTTCAATGAAAATTATAAGTTTAAAAATTAGTTTAATGGTTTTGGTCAAAATACAACAAGGACAGGAAGTTGAAACTTCTAAGTTAAAAGAACAATTTATTTTATTTTATTTTTTTATTATGTTCAGTCAGCCAGCATATAGTACATCATAAGTTTTTGATATAGTGTTCAACGATTCATTAGTTGCATATAACAGTTTTGTCAAGATAACTTTTTTAGACCAGAATACGAAATTGCTTTTTAGATTGTGATTCTCTCAGAATATGAAGAATCAGACCAAAGAAAATGATATAAATTCTTCAAGAATGTCAGATCTACTTCAGATTTTTTTTAAGAATAAGATGAATATAAATAAACCAACAAAACACCACATTCTTTGAAGAAGGTTGAACAGGTCTTCTTTAGAATATAAATAAGAAGAAAGAAGAAACCATTTCCTACATATGTTCCAAATAGTACGTACTACCAAACGCTCAATAAGTATTCCTTGAATAACAAACTAGCACAAGTACCACGTGTTAAAAATTATCATCCAAGATAAAAAAATGTATTTCATTAAGTTACCTTGAAACAAATTTTAGAGGACGATGTGCTGTGGTGGTTCTCTATAAGAGATATGCACAATTAGACCTCAGTGACAAAAGTAAAAGATTCTAGGCTAGAAAAACTTCAAGTAAGGCAAAAAAAGTCCCCTCATAAAGATATATAAATCAATTTCTTAGAATATTTTTATTTTTTTTTAAAGATTTTATTTATTTATTTGACAGAGAGAGACACAGCGAGAGAGGGAACATAAACGGGGAGTGGGAGAGGGAGAAGCAGGCTTCCCACTGAGCAGGGAGCCAGATGCGGGCCTCGATCCCAGGTCCCCGGGATCATGACCTGAGCCAAAGGCAGATGCTTAACCACTGAGCCACCCAGGCTCTGAAATTCTTAGAATATTTTTAAATGATACTAACAGAAAAGCCTTGGACAAGTTATTGAAATGTATCATAATTCATGTTCTTCTGCCTATTGAATATTTATTAACAACAGTCATTAAAATACGTTCAAATGTGTATACACAAATGAAAATCATTTGGGATCAATAGCTCTTTATAGTATAAAAAATTTATGAACATGGACTTTAACTGACATAATTTTCAATTCAAAATGATCTCATAAAAATCAAAGATGTAACATTGCACACACACTGAGATGTTGAAGTCTGAGCAGACTAGGGAGTTTCTTCCTGCCTGTTGCTGAGGCTGCAAGTGAACTCATTCATGGATGACACAGCTGTCTGCATGTGCCTACTGTTTTGTCTCAAAACTTGTAGTGACAGGTGTGTCTTGTCACTCTCTGGTGTACATTACTGGCCTGCCTTGTTTATCATTCCAAGATGAACTCCGATGTGTGTGACCCTGACACTGCAGAATATAATCAAATGCCCTTTGAACCGGGGAAGAGGAATTTATTGCTGTTAACACATTTTACAGTTTATAGGGTCATTAGCCCCTTAGCTTCTGAGGTTTTTTTCAAGCTTGGCTTTGAATCTATAAATGCAACTGATTTATATCACAGAATTGACATGAAATATGATATTTAGTGCTTCCTTTTATAAATTCCTTACCTTATATATAAAGTATAGCAATAAAAAAGAGTTAATAAGATAATGTTTTTCCCTCCCTTCTCCAACTCAGTGAGGAATAATAGCAAACGTCTGTAACAGTGAATTTTCTGTATTGGAGAAAAAGATGTTTTGACCTTAATCAATTTTAAATAACTGCATTACAACTTCAAATGCATTCTATAAGCTCCTATCAATACATCCTCAGTTTATCTATAAAAATAAAATAGTAAATAAATTAAATAAGCAAAAGATTATTTTGAAATACTATGGAAATTTTCCCTGTCCACTTTTTATTTGTTAACATTTTTTTCCTGAATATGGAGAAACTTAAATTTAAAACAATTGCTATTTGGCAAGAGTGTATATATTTTAACTTAAGATCTGGGATTTAAATTAATAATTGATTAGAAGATAAATATGTTTAAGCAAAAAGATTGAAAACATTCCTAAATTCTAACAAGAAAAAATAAGAATGAAAATAAGTCATAGTGATTCAATAATTTTACATGGAATTGAAATCAGTTGGAATTAAGTTAAATGATATATATATTTCTTAATAATAACAAAGGGCTCATGTACTAGCCAGGAAGTAGTTTACCTTAAATTTAGTCTGAAGTCAAACCATATTAGTTCTAGTACAATGAGAAGATGTACGTTGAAATGGCGATTTTAACATTAAAAAGCCTTTTAAAGAATATCTTGAACCTATACCATTGAATTATTGTCTTACTTTAGAATACAGGATGAACCTCAAAGATGCAAAATACGATGAAGTTTGTGTACCTGACAAGTTTCTCAGTCGTGACCAACAGAAACCAACTCTGGCTAACTGGAGTCAAATAGGATTTTTGAAAAGATACCAGGTGACTCACAAATCGACAGACATGTTGGCAACTAAGGCTAAAAGAACAGCCGGGAACAACGGGAGGCTGGGTCGCGAAGAACACAAGCACAGCCTAATGCTGTGCAGCGCCATCGCGTCTGCTCCACTGAGCCCTTCACTCGTTTCCTCAAACAAGAACAATCAGCTTCCACGTGAAAACTCTCCCACTAAAATCATGTCCCTCCTAGTCACTGGATTTGGGTTCAGCCTAGCAATAGTCCTAATTCTCCTCAGCTGCTGCTGGATTTAATTGGGTTGAGCAAGTCTTCTTAGACACCGAACGATTTTCATTTTCCCCCCGCCTTTTGGAATGCTTTTGTAGTCAGGATACCCTCTTCTTCAATTCGTCCTTCAACGTCATTCCATTCCACACACGTTCTGCTGAAGTGATTCTGTCTATCCTCACAGCTTAGACTCTCGCTTTCTTGCCTCCAAATCTCTAACTCTGCCAGCCTCTGAATTCTAGATCCTCATTGATCTTTCCTTTCTGTCCACTTCAGCATTCATATTCGACGTGTTTGAAAGTCAGTTTATGTTTATCACTTTGCTCAATCTTTTTTTTTTTTTTTTTTTTTCTCCTTCCATGCACTTTCTCTCTAGGTACCTCCGGCCCCTGGGCCACCCATGACATGAGTCATTTTCGGTTTCCCCATCTCTTCCACCTTACAGGTTCAGATGGTGGCGACAGTGGTTAATTATTACTATCTCTTCCTTCATTATTCCAGGAGCAGAATTATCCCTATGCTGTGTCACTCTTCAGGCAAGCGCTGACTCTGACCTGAGTGACATATTGAAGAGTGACCACCTCCCACGGTGACGCAATTAGAGTCCTTCCCCACAGGGGTTCACAAGGAAGCTACAGGAAGAAGATTCCTTTCCTTTCTGATTGTAAATTTGTGGAAACACGAGGCCAGGATGTTCTACAGATATATCCCACTGCCCTATGTCCCGCAACTGCCAGTCTACAGTAAGAGGAAATAAGGCTGTTATGTGAAGGGAGGGAGAGATGAGAGGTGGAGAGCGAATGACAGAGCTGGTGTCCCTGCTACCAGGAGCACTCCTTTCCCATCCAAGATTCAGTTACTGAGATATTATCTCCCTCTTTTTATACTTAGAATGGCACTACTAGATGAATTTTCCCACTCATAATTTAATGATGTCACTGCTTGCTTGACATCATTCTCCATTACCTACAGAATAAAGACCTTGGTGTGACAGTCAGCTCTACACGATCCGGACCTAAAATTTCCCTTCTCATCTCCTACAGGTCTTTCCTATTCTCTTTTATGTTATAAATTCTGGCCTCTTTTCACTTGTTATCTCATTTACCCACTAAATTTCCACCCAGCTAAATAGCACAAATTATTTTTTTTTCTTCAGTAAATTAAGCGCTGAGAAGTGGATATGCAAGTCTCATGTTAGAGTCTCAATTTCATTGCCTCCGTGTAGAGTCAGGGCCTCCACAAGTCTGTTATTTCTTACTTGTAGGATGATAAAATATCTTCGCTTAACTTTGAATGAGATATGTATGTAATATCTTTGAAGAAATTTTATTCCCGTGTAATTTTATTCTTGAGATTTCACTTAACTGGCTGTTGATTTTATTCAACCTGCTGCATAGCAAGGAAATTATATGAGGCCCTTTCGTAATATTTTTCTGAGATTCACAGAAGCCAAAGAGTGTGTGATCTACTCACTGGGTCAATGTGAATATTCAGGTTTTGTGCAGGTTCTGCGTCAGGTTGAGCTGTGTCCCCGCAGCAGTCATCCCAGAGTTTGTCTGTGAAACCAAAGCCACACCTATGTTTTCTGCTTGGAGGAAACTGGAAAGCAGAGCAGCTGATCCCTGGGACTCTGTCTTAGTTTTGGTCCCACTAGTGATGTCCTAAAGACCAAAAACCACCTGGAAGTCTTGCCCATGCAACTAGAATCATGGGAACTTCCTGGTCTTGCTGGACAATCAGGTCCACATACTGTGAGCAACTGTTCAAGGTTGACTCTGCAAAGTACTCCTCCCTCCACGGCTCACTCTTTTGAGGCTATCTTCAACAACTTTACAGTAACCGGCTCTCCTGGGCTCCAGAGGAGAAAAGTAGCCCATTCGAGATTTTAGGTTTGCGTTGAGATTAAAATTGTTCATTGTAAATCTCACTGCTCTTCTACCTCAAATACTCGGCAGTGAAAAAACTGTTGGCGAATGAATTGAAGCAGATCTTTCAACACTTCTTACCTTTTGTGGAAAATTTTAAATATTCTTGGGAAAAGTTGCCAAGGGCACTGACAAAAATTTTACCACCTCTTGCCTAAGGAAAATGTCTTGCCTATTAAAAAGAACTGTGTCCGTTTTCAGCAAACTGAGGAAGGCAAATCTATTGAAAAAACAAAGGAGTTTTGTTTTTTGGGGGATAGAAACTGATAGAAAAAGAAGATTTTCAAAGTTAATGACTCAGGCTGAGGATCTCTGAGTCCTCCAGACTTTGCTTCCATTTGGTAGTACTTGTATTTTAATCATGAAACTGCTGGGGTGTTTATAGTATAAGCAGAAGAATCAGGAGTCACCGGGTCTCCCTTGGCTTGGAATCATCCACATAACCTCAGGCAAGTCACTTGCAGTGAATGCCTTGGCTTAATCATCGTCAAAATTGTGACTTGAGAATCATCCTAGTGAATTCTGAGGTGTCATGTAGTTTGATACTGTTTGTCTTTCTGCTGCTGCTGCATCTCATGTTCCAGAAATCTAGCCTTAGGCTCACAAAAGCACAGGTACCGCCAGAAGTAAACAGTTTGGCAAAGGTTTCCTTGTTCCAGAAGTCAGGTCTGGCAACCTTTCATGCAGAATATTCAAACCTGTCTGTTAGCAAGACTGCGGTATTTGAAATCACTTGTTGGTAAAGTTGGAATCACCCTTAGACATAGGAAAGTTCTAGCCAAAGATTGAAGCTCCACTGCTGTGGAGCCAGGTCAGTAGGTCAAAGATCTCTATTATTTAATAGTATTATCCATATTTCTGTACTTTAATTCAGCATTTTGCCAAATATGGACAGGGCCATTTTCTCTGATTAAGAATTGTCTAACATGGGGCGCCTGGGTGGCTCAGTCGTTAAGTGTCTGCCTTCGGCTCAGGACATGATCCCAGGGTCCTGGGATCAAGCCCCACATTGGGCTCCCTGCTCCGCAGGAAGCCTGCTTCTCCCTCTCCCTCTCCCCCTCCCCCTGCTTGTGTTCCCTCTCTCACTGTGTCTCTCTCTGTCAAATAAATAAATAAAATCATAAAAAAAAGAATTGTCTAACAGAAAACGAATTCCTATTCCTTATCTAGACTCTTTTTAAAGGGAATAGCACCCCAAACTGCTTTTGTCCCCTCTGTTCATGCATAGTAGGAAGTGTTCACAAGTTGCTTAGTTCCCTCTGTGCTGTGTAATGTAAGATGTTTATAGCTCAGAATTCTTTCATTAACAATAGGACTGGGGGCGGAGCAAGATGGTGGAGGAGTAGGAAACGTGGATTTCGTCTGGTCTCAGGAATTCAGCTGAATAGGGATCAAACCATTCTGAACATCTACGAACTCAACAGGAGATCGAAGAAGAGAGTAGCAACAACTCTCTGAACAGAGAAGCGACCACTTACTGGAAGGTAGGACGTGCATAGAAGTGAATCCGAGGCGATATTCGGGAGGATAGACAGCGGGGGTGGGGGGGCCTCCGTCGGCCGCTTCTGGCAAGTGATAGAGCCGCAGAGCACAAAATCAGAACTTTTAGAAGGCGGCTCCGCGGAGGGACATCGCTCCAGTGGCTAAGCGGGGAGTGGAACCCTCGCGGGACAGTGTGGTCTCAGGACCCTCGGGGTCACAGAAAAACCGGGGGTGCCTGAGTGCAGCAGAGCTCCCAGGTATTGGAGCGGGGAAGCCGGCTGCAGAGACGGAGCCGAGGTGCAGGCTCTCAGCTCGGGGTTGCCATAAACTGTGATCCGCGGCCCAGTCGGGCCACTGCTCCTCCAGGAGGGACCCAACAAGCGGCAGAGCTAGGAAGACTCCCCTCCCTCCCCGGGGAGGAGCGGCGCGGAAGCGCACCACAGGGATCTGCTGGGTTTGGAGACTCCACACGGGGTCGGGTGCCAGAGATAGAAATGCTTGGTCACAGGCCGGGTGAGCACGGAGTGCAGCCAGAGACCGGGGACAAGGGAGTGACTGCTTTTCTCTGGGGGCGCACTGAGGAGCGGGGCCCCGAGTTCTCAGCTCCTCCGGGTGGAGATCGGGAGGCCACCATTTTCACCCTGGTCCTCCAAGTCTGTACCAAGAGCTTGCAGGAAACAAAAGCTCCTGAGAGCAAACCCGAGCAGCTTGCTTAGCCCGGACCGACAAGGGCGGGGCAATTCCGCCTCCGGCAAAGACATTTGGGAACCACGGCAACAGGCCCCTCCCCCAGAAGATCAGCAGGAACAGCCAGCAAGCCAAGACCAAGTTTACCGATCAAGGAGAACAGGAGAACTCCAGCGCTAGGGGAATACTGCACATAGAATTCATGGCTTTTTTTACTATGATTCATTAGTTTTTCAAAGTTAATTTTTTTAACTGTTTTTTTTTTTTATTTTTCTTTTTCCTCTTTTCAACCAACATCTTATCAATCCCCTTTTTAAAAAAACATTTTTTATTTTTCAATTTTGGAGTCATATTTTATCCCTTCATAGTAGTTACCCTTATTTTTGGCATATATATATATATATATGTTATTCTCTCTTTAAAATTTTAAGATACAGTTTCTTCTAACAGATTGAAATATACCTTAAATCAGTAGTGTATGGCTTTGTTCTAGTCTCCTGCCTGATCACATTCTCTCCCTTTTTTTTTTTAATCTTCTTCTTTCTTTTTTCAAACAACTCTTATCTTATCAATTCCTTTTATCAAATCTTTTATAATTTTAATCTTTACAGGCATCTTCCATCCCTTCATTATATCAGCCCTTATTTTGTACATATGTCTTTCTTCCTTTAAAATTTTAGGAGGCAATTTTTTCTAACAGACCAAATACGCCCAAAATCTAGTGTGTGGCACTGATCTATGCACTAGCCTGATCATATTTGATCATATTCTGTTTTTTTTTGTATTGTTCTGCTTTTGCTTTTATCTTTTTTTTTTTTTCTCTTTCTTTTTTCTTTCTTTCCCTTTCTTGTCCCCTGGTTTCATGTCTTTTTCTGATTTCAATAGCGTATATTTGCTGGGGACGTTGTTAACCTGTTAACATTTTGTTCACTCATTCATCTAGTCTCCTCTGGACAAAATGACAAGACGAAGAAAATCACCTCAGCAAAAAGAACAAGAGGTAGTACCGTCTGCCAGAGACCTACTCAATATGGACATTAGTACGATGTCGGACCTAGAGTTCGGAATCATGACTTTAAAGATACTAGCTGGGCTTGAGAAAAGCATGGAAGTAATTAGAGAAACCCTTTCTGGAAAAATAAAAGAACTAAAATCTAACCAAGTCGAAATCAAAAAGGCTATTAATGAGGTGCAATAAAAAATGGGGGCACTAACTGCTAGGATAAATGAGGCAGAAGGGAGAATCAGAGATATAGAAGACCAAATGATGGAAAATAAAGAGGCTGAGAAAAAGAGAGAGAAACAACTACAGGATCACGAGGCCAGAATTCGAGAGATAAGCGGTACGATAAGAAGAAACAACATTAGAATAATTGGGATCCCAGAAGAAGGAGAAAGAGAGAGAGGGGCAAAAGGTATATTGGAGCAAAGAGTAACAGAGAACTTCCCTAATGGGAGGAAGGAAACAGCCATCAAAATCCAGGAGGCACAGAGAACCCCTCTCAAAATCAATAAAAATAGGTCCACACCCCGACATCTAATAGTAAAACTTACGAGTCTCAGAGACAAAGAGAAAATCCTGAAAGCAGCTCAGGAGAAGAGATCTGTAACCTACAATGGTAGAAACATTAGATTGGCAACAGACCTATCCACAGAGACCTGGCAGGCCAGAAAGGACTGGCATGAGATCTTCAGAGCACTAAACGAAAAAATATGCACCCAAGAATACTATATCCAGCTAGGCTCTCATTGAAAATTGAGGGAGAGATAAAAAGCTTCCAGGACAAACAAAAACTAAAGGAAATTGCAAACACGAAACCAGCCCTCCAAGAAATATTGAAAGGGGTCCTCTAAGCAAAGAGAGAGCCTAATAGCAGCATAGATCAGAAAGGAACACAGACAATATATAGTAACAGTCACCTACAGGCAATACAATGGCACTAAATTCATACCTTTCAATAGTTACCCTGAAT
>NW_027397066.1:99729068-99775860 GCF_003265705.2 Callorhinus ursinus
AAAAAAAAAACAATAGGGCTGAATAGGGCTCTGGATCTCTCTTACTTGCATTTCTTTCTTGTTGAACCGGGCGCCGGTCTTGCTTCCTCACCAGGACACTCTTAGGGCTTTCTGCTCCTCAGTATCCTTTAATGGCTTCATCTCTAATGCCTGACCGGGGACATTTTGCTCTCGTGCCCCTTTCTTATCATGGCTTTAATTACCATGCAAATTTTGATGATATACACATTTAGATCTCCACCCCAGAACCACCTCTCTTAGACCTTGATTTTAAAATCTAACTGCCTACTTGTAACAGTATTAACTTGAACAATCCATACACTTCTCAAACTTGACCAAAATAGAACTCGCATGTTCTATCCCCCACCTCCAACATGGTTGCTCTTCTCGTCTTCTCTGCCTCAGTACGTGGCATCACTATCCATCTTGGTGCTTCAACCAATCTCCTTTTCCTCTACCCTCCTCAGCAGCAATCCTGTCTATTACCTGCGAGAGAATCTCAAATCCACCGTCCCTCTTGCCATTCCTCTCTATTTTTCACTCTGTGAGAGAAATGTCCATGTCTTCTGGGTTTCTTGCTTCTACTCTTGCAGAAGCCGGAGTTCTTCCTAAAATGGAAATTAAATACATGACTCATCTGCTTAAAATATTCCATCTCTTCTAATGGCACCTAAAATAAAACCTCGCCTTCTTACCATTGCTTCTAAAATAACTGGCCCCCTTTGTTCTCTAAACCCATCTTGTGTCACCCTCCCCCCTTGTTCATTATTCTCCAGGCACAGTGGCCTTCTGGCCATTTCTAGAACATTATGAGTCTTTCCCACTTCCAAGTCTTAGTCCTTTCTGTGTCCAAGATATGGAAAACACCTGACCCCTACAATTGTAATGGTTAACTTATTCAATAATCAGCTTAAAAGTCAACCTCTCAGAGAGACCCACTGTAGATTCTTCCTCGTTTGTATCTATCATAGCACTTTCTATCTTATAAAAGTCCTTTGATAACCTACAATTGCTATGCTCATTTATTTATTTGCTAGCTTATTGTCTGTCTCCACCATTAAAACATAAGCTCTGTGTGAGCAATGCCTTTGCCTTCTTTCTTCAAACATTTTATCTCCCAATTCTAGCGTTATCGAAACATAGTAGGTACTTAATGAATATTGACTGATCTTCTTGAATGAATGAATGCATGAGTGAATGAACACGAGTCGTGACTCTTGCTTTTTGTTCTAGTACTCCTCAGTAAAAGTATTTTGTATGGTCTACATTTTTTACTTTAGCAGTACTTGGTATTTCTTGATATTCCTTCTAACCAGTATTTGTTTTAAATGTGCAGCTTATATATTTAGAGTTTTATAATTTTGCATTTCAAATCGAATGAGCTTATATAATTTAAATGGTCACAAGCTTTTCCTTTCATTAATACATTTCTATGAATAATACATTTGACCCTTTGTCAATGAACTTTGCTTGTTTTCTACACTTACTTCCACCCGAAAATGAGATTGTGGGAGAGCTTTATTCTTGTTGGATGCCTGATTTGACTGAGGTTGTGGGGTGACTCCTAACTGAGTTAAATTTGGAGAACTGAGTAAGTGATTCATAAAGCATACCTTCAATTGCAAGTTCTAGCACTACGGTTTTCTATCACACTGAAGTCCTCTATTTGTTATCCTAACACGTAGAAATAATTATTGATAAAACACTGAACTTTTCTTCTCATTCATTTACATACATAGCCTTGTAATAGTTAATATCTTCATGCACTTATGTGACCAGCAGATTATAATTATCCATACCACAAGTTTTAAGTGCCTAATATGTACAGACTTTGTGTGAGGCAGCAGATATACATGAATAAATTCTTAATAGTCAAGGATTGATGTTGTATTCCAGGAATGTTCAGTCACGATTCAATGTGATAAATGTCCTATTATAGGTATATAGGTTACTACAGAAGAACAGAGGTAGAAGAGAAGTGGGTTGAATTTCTGTTGTATTCTAGGTGTTGTACAATCATTTTACATACAAAATCTTATTTAGTTTTCACAACATTTCTGGGGCTTGTAGAAATAGAGCTTGTAGAAATCTTGGGCCTTGGCCAAGGTTACATAGCTAGGAATGGCGGGTGAGTATTTCAAGCCAAATTTATCTGACATCAGACCCCTGTTCTCCCAACCATAACATGTGGCCTCATTCTCCCTAGGAAATGAGAAGATGGGAACTGAGGAGAGTCAGAAAATGACTGAGAGATGATATGACATTTGGAATGAGAAAATATGCATAAGGCTCACAGGTCCTTTCTTTGGGACTGTCTTTGTGGGGGAGAGAGAACCACCAGCAGGTAGAAAGCTTCAGGAACAAGGGGAACACATTCAAGGACTGGCAAGCATTTCAGAGCAGTTGGAGCTTGAGGAGAAAAACAGAGAGGGGCAAGATTGGTGATGCAGAGCTTGAGAAAAAACAAGTCACAAACGGACTTCGGTGTCAAACCAGAGGGTCCTGATCTCATTATAAAATAAAGATGAGATAATGAAAGAGTTGGGGTGAGCAGTAACTGACCAGATACAGGCATTTCTACGGGGATCCTTCTGGTGGCAGTGTGGAGAAGGCAAAGGGATCCAAGGTTGGCAAGATAGAAACCAATATGTAGTGTTACAGGCAAGAAATGATGATAACATGAGTCAAATAGTGACCAAGGTATGCACAGCTAAGGATTGACACTAAAGATTTTAAGGATATAAACATCATAGGCTTTGGATTTGAACATGTAAAGCGAGTGGGTTTAAAAATTTGCAGTGTCCCATCTCTCTCACCTTTGTGTTTTTTCCTTTTTAGGTACTTGATAAATTTTAGCCTTTGCTTTCCAAGCAGTCATCGGAAGGGAAAAATTACCTGTGGAAATGGTCTGAAAAATCAAACCTATTTGTTGTTATTTTAGTCTAAAATATGGATTGCAAGTCATTGCAGACAGAACTGGAGCAAATTCATTTTAATCTCTATCTTTAAATCAAATGAACCAGAATATGTGTCACTATACCCTTAGAAAGAGGTACCTTCTGAACTTCCTTTTGTGCCCTGCTGCAACCAACTTCTTTCTATATGTGGGTACTATGAGGCCCAGAATATAAAAGCATATCACACATGCTCAAAAATATGCATAGAACCGTAACATCTACCTCCTATGGAAGAAATACATATTCCAACCTGTTTCTTGGTTCGCACCTCCTGTAAAACACAACTCCCTCACTTCCATCTGGAGTATTTTATGAGACAACTTCCTAGTCTGTGCAGAAGGTCAGATTAGATTTCCTGAATCTGTGGGCTGCTTGGAGAGCATTCCTAATAAGTAAAGGCAACAAATCAAATTCAAAATGGAATTGAAGTTGATAGATAAAAACATAAAGTCCTACAGCATATGCAGGGTGGTGGCAAATACTGAAATGAACAGCTAAGCTGTGAGCAAATGTTCAGTTATTTCTCATTACATTATTTGGATTTATGCCTTGCTTTCCATTTGTCAAGTGTTGAGATAACTGTGAAAACCACTCAGTCCCCAAACATTTTGGAAATGTAATCTCAGTAGGAAAGTTAAAATTTAGATATGACCATTATTAGCCTGAGGACACAGCCATTAGCCACAATGGTAACAGCAATATTCACTTCCATGGGCACCACTGGATTAATTCTGTAGACACAGCATTTTGTTCACATCATAACAGTATTTAGATGAAAGTCCCAAGATTCATTCCCTTAGAAGATTATCATCAATCTGAGGGAATGCAGTCTTCCAAATTATCTTCTACAATTATACACTACACAGTGTTTTGACTGCATGGTTCAGAAACTATCTTTTGCAGTTTACTAATGCCAGGAGAGATCACTGATGTTTCCTATGTTTCTAACATTGTAGATTTACCTTTGAGCCACCATGGAAAGAGAGTTGAAATGTCCATGGCAATATCTAGTAAAAGTATCTGTTACTCTTCTTCTTGTCTTTCCTTATTTAAAAGAAAGATGCATCTACTTCAAAATGAATGTTGATATCTCCTGAGTAAAATAATGGGCAATGATGCAACATATTTTCGTCCCGTGTTTGTTCTGATGTTTACCTTCCAAAGGACAGAATTTAAGTAAGTCTAATTATTTTTTATCATTTTGCACCTCTAAAATGTCACTGAACACACCTGTCATTTCCCCCTCCAGCTAAATGACATCATCCAGCCCTTTGAACACATATGTGAGTTTATGCTAAAAAGCTTATGCTGAGCTCAGAGAAATCATGGAGTATTAAATATATATCATGCTTCACATGCTTTTAAAAGTCATATCCACTTCTAGAGACCACTGGTTTCAGTTTTCCTCCCATTTGATATTATCTCACATCTGTGAAAATATGAGTGAAAGATCACCTCACTTGGCAATAGAAAATTGTGGAATCCCTTGTGGAATATTCAATATGAAAACCGGACAGTTGATCTTAGAGGCAATTCTAACTAGAATAGGAGCTCCTGGGAGAATATGAGCTAAGTAACCATTTTAGAGATACTACACATATTTCTCTTTGTGGAATGTGCCTGGCACCTCATAATGAAAATGATACCATCTACATTTCTTTGTAAATATGTTTGAAATTCTATTTTTACAATAAATACTGTATTTTTAACTTTTTGTCTCTTCTTTAAGCTCCAGAATATAGTCATGGTTCCCTGCGAATCACTGAAGGAAAAGAATATTCCCTATATCCCCTCAGGTTCTTAATGTAGATATGTACAAAAATAGGGAAAAGATAAACAGCCTTCCATGCACAACCACACTCTCTGTCATTCCAATGTGTCCACAGTCTAAAGGGAAAGGTACCTAAATATTAGATGAGCAAGGTCTGGACAAGAGGTTTCTGTTCAAGTTCTCTCAGAAGGTGGAATGTATCCTACAGATTAGTTTTAACCAGTATCTTCCCCTGACTTACAATCTGTACTTGTCTTTATGACCAGAATTGTTGTAAAATTTAAATGTGTTCTATAGATTTTGCTAAGTAAGAAATAAGTTCTGTTTACCCAAAACATGAATTCTAACATGTCCTCTGTCGTTAGCACCAATTTTTTCCATAGTATCAGTGTCAGACTAAGAAGGGAAAATGTGTGTTGCAGGGGGGGAGTTTTTTCACCAGCACTCCAGAAGATGTTTGCAAGTAGAATCACATTTGAATTGGCTTGAAATATAATTGCATTTTGTTGTATCCAAACCTCATGAAATGTAATGCCTTTGCTACACAAAAGTAGTAGGCCAGAGAAGGACAATTCCGGCCACGGCAAGGAGCTGTGGTTGGGACAGTTTGGGCAGGGGACTCCCATTCCCACAGATGAGACCCAAGGTTATAAAGGCCCCAGTGGAGGAAAAGAGGGGAGGGTGACAGGGACTCTAACCTCCCCATGCTGTGTGACGCGGTCAAGGCTTTATTGGGCCTGTCCATCCCAAAGAGAAAATGCACTAGCGTAATGTCCTCTGAAAAGTGGCCATGCCTCTTTGAGACCAGGTCTCACAGGCTTCCTTCTCTTGAACACAGAAGAAAGAAAGGTGAAGAGTAACATTTTCTCTGAGCTTCCTTTCCCACCAACCAACAATAGAGCTCTTCCTCCCAGCCTCTTCCTCTGCTGTTAGAATGTAGCTACTTTAAAAAAATAATAATAATAAATAAGCAAATATTCAAATTCCACTCTAGTATAAGCAAGGTGATCTTCTTCAAACATGTTTTGTCAATCACAAATACTGCCTGTGTTTAAATTTACTACACTTGAAAGCAAATTAATCTTAAAGGTACCAGCATTCTAATTTAGTAACTTCTTTCCATTTAATAGTGGATTGCTAAGGAGTATTTCCAATATGGTTATTAGAGATAAAACAGGCAAAGCTTTAGGAGTAGATCTGAAATCTTAGAGCAGAGTAACAAACTTCTGAGCTGAATACAATCTGTAGATATGCTTAGTTTTTGCTGCCATGCTATATACAGTAGAATTTAAGCTTATTCACCAAAGCGGACTCAAAACACTTTTGAAAGGAGAATCTTGTAGTTGTCTGCAGGCATTTATTTAGCCTCTTTCTGTACTTTCCAAAAAAAATTATCTACCAATGTGTGTGAAGAAATATAGGTGAGTGTTAAGCTGGCAATAAGAAAAGAGTCCTCTTCCAGCCACTTGACTTTGAATACAACTTAATACAAAATACTACTCAATGTTTGTCAAAAGCACTGGGGTAAAATAAATACTCAAAATAATTATTTCAAGGACTCTCTTCCAGATTCTGTAAACTATATGCCTGGTCAAGCCAATTCAGCTGAAAGCTGGACTTGACTCTATTTTCTAGAGGATCACCTTTTCTGAATGGCTCCCTAAAATGTGAACACACATGTTGTTGCATCTACTGTATCAGTTCTTATAGTTCTGACTCAGTCGAGCTAGGGGCTAAGACCAAGAAGCATGGAACTAGACTGTTTGGATGTATCCTGGACCCTCACTAATTCAGTGACCTTAGGCAGGTTTTAAGTTCTGTGCCTCTCTTTCCTGGTCTGGACCTTTTCAGACCATCTATGGACCCCAAGCTAACAAAGCCTAATTTCCTCCACAATTAAAATGGGAGAAATTACATTAGTTAAGATCCTGTTAGCCTAAAATAAAATAATCTGGTTTAGATTAGTTTAAGCAAAAAGGGGATTTATGGGATTGTCTCAGAGAATCTAAGTGAACGTCAAACAATCTAGCCTTGGAAAGAAAAGGGACAAGGCCTTCCTCAGTGGTCTCAGAAGCAGGATACCAAGCTCCTGCTCATGGCTGTTAACACCAGCCAAACACACAATGACCCCAAGTGACTGGGTAGTTTGGTTCAAAACTTTCACTGCCAAACAAAGGAAAACTAATGAGTACCCATTCCTTGATAAGTATTGTGCTAATATCTTGAGGTGTATCTGTGAAACTGATAAAGAGAGATTGAGATTTACAGTTTAATTGGGCATATGGCATGCAGGCAAGTGCCTGGTCCAATAAATATTTGTTGAATGAATGAATGTGTGTGAATAAATACAGACATTAATCACATAGCACGTTGTGGATCAGGATGGATATATTAGAGGGTGCCCATGCAGGCACTTAGGAGAGACCCTTACTACAAAACAGTTTTCTCTGCTCCCTCTCATAGCCAATCTCTTCCAAGTGTTTTATTTCTTTATCTGTTGTTCACTCTTCAACCAACTTGTGTACAGTTTCCACCTAGTTTCCACTTCATAAAAAGGCACTTGTTGAGATAATTGATGACCCTCATGTCATCAAATTTAAGAAGTAATTTTCCAAAAAAAAAAAAAAGAGAAGTAAGTTTCCATCTGACTCTTACACAAATTCTCAGTTCTATTTCAGTAGACTACTCCTTTCCTATTCTTTTGTCTATGACACCATGGTCTCTTAGACTTTCTCCTACTTCAGAAGACACTATCTGAGATTCTTTTGGTAGTTCTTTCTCCTCCCCAAATGTTGGTTTTCCTGAAGGTGTTCTCTTGGACACTCCTCTTTTCTCTTCCTCTGCTCTCCCCCCCACTTCTTCCTCCTCCCCCTCCTCCCCCCTCTTCTTCCACTTCCTCCTCCTCCTCCTCCCCCTCCTCCCCCTCCTCCTCCTCCTCCTCCTCCCCCTTCTCGTCCTCTTCCTCCTCCTCTTCCTCCTCCTCCTCCTCCTCCCCCTCCTCCTCCTCCTCCTCCTCCTCCTCCTCCTCCTCCTCCTCCTTCTTCTTCTTCTTCTTCTTCTTCTTCTTCTTCTTCTTCTTCTTCTTCTTCTCTCTCTTTCTCCATATATTTTCCCTTCATAGATGATCTCATCCAATCTTATGGTTTTAAATACCAGTTTTATTGAAATAAACCCTAAATTTATTGTCTAGACCATTTTCCTTTGAACATTTCTAATTGCTACTGTCCTCCTATCCTGCTAAACCTTCAAATCTCAGCTTATATTGCAAAATCCTCATTGACTGTAACAGGCTACACTGATCATAGTCACTGAGTTTAACTCACTTTGTCCTCCTGACTCTACCACTAGTCTATAAGCTTTCCAAGACACGGACCACTTCTAACTTTATCACTGTATCCTCAGCCCTTGTCACAGGCCTGGCACTTAGTAGAACTTCAGGAAATATTTGGAATGACTGATACCTGAACGGGACTCAGGGGTGTCCAACAGAGATACCTACAAGAAAGAGCTAATGTACGTGCTAGGAGGAAAATCAAGAATATCTAGGTGGAATAGGGTTGGTGAAGTACAAGAAGACTTCCATATAGGCAGAAGGTGTGGCACATGCAAACATTTGTAGACAGCACTTACAAAGATGAGGGTAAGTGGGTGGCATGGTGGTTGGCAGGTGTCTCATTTTGAACCAGACATTACAATAGTTCAGTGCTTTAGGCTTATGTTTGCTTTAAAATCTTTCAAAGGATATGTATCTGATTATTTATTACTTTTTCTAATTACATGTTTGCTTAACCTTAATTTCCAATTGAAACTTAATCAGCAATGTTTTAGCATACTTTGCTTCATCCATTCTTCTGTAAAATACTCCATGATCTATGAACAACTCCTTGAGAATCTGCTTTTTTAAGGAGCCTCTGATCACATTGTTAAGGGAGAAAATATTTATGAATGTGGAAAATTTTATTCTTCAGACTACTGTTTGACAAAAGATATTCAAGAATCGTTTAAGATTTTGTTTAATCAAGCAGAAAGCTGCTCTGTGGAAAAATACAACACATCTATAGAAATATGTTTCACCTTCTACCCTTGTAGTGATTGCTCGTTCTGCTCGCAGAAGTCCCTGGGTGCCGGGGGACAGGGAGAAACATAAGAAGAAAGGTGACAGAATAGAAATGAGATACAGGGTTCTGAAAGCCACATTAAGGACAAAGTCTTTGTATTTTTGTATCAAGAGTTAGTAGCTATTGAATAATTTAAAGGTATTCAAAATACATTTTAAAAATAATTACTGGCTACTGTATTACTGTGCTGGGGCTGTATATATAACAAAGTTCTGTGGACTGAGTGATTTAAACAATAGAAATTTATTTTCTCATGGTTCTGGGGGCGAGATGTGAAAACAAAGTGTTGGATGAGTTAGTTCCTTCTAAGGGCTGTGAGGGAAGGCTCTGTTCCAGGTCACTCATTGTAGTTTTTAGATGGCCATCTTCCCCCTGTGTGTCTTAATATCATTTTCCTTCTATGCTCTCTTTGTGACCAATAAAGATATCGGTCATACTGGATTAAGACCCATTCTAAAGACCTCATTTTTAAGTTGATTACCTATCTCCAAGTAAGGTCACATTCTGAGGTACTAGAGGTTAGGACTTCAACATACAAATTTGAGGGGACACAATTCAGCCCATAGCAGCTACCATGAAGTGAACGGAATATGGAGCAGATTTGGGTTGAAGTCAGGAAGAACAGTTATGGTCAGAGAATGTGATCTTTGTTTTTTTGATATTTGAGGATATTGACATACTTGTTTTATAGTCTAGTATGTGATCATTTTGTAAATGTTCCATTCATGCTAGAGAAGAATGCATATCCTATCTTGGATGTTCACCTTGATAACTTTACCAATTTTTAATCTACTTGAATTATGAGTAAAATAAATGTGTGTGGGTGGCAGGCTAATGTAAATTAGAATATTTAATCCTGGATGGGCCAGACTAATTGTTAGAAAAAGTAAATATGCTAGTGTTTTGGGGTTTTTTTGATCCATATTTGGTTTATCTCTTTGCACGCCCATATAAAGAGTTTGAACTCATAAAATAAAATACGGAGGTCATCAGAGTGAATAGAAATCAAACAGAAAAAAATCTAATATATTTTTCTTATTAGATGTTCAAAGCAACCTACAGCCAAAAACTGGAAATATGGGAGTGTAAAGAGATAAACCAAATATGGATAAAAAAAAAACCCCAAAACACTAGTATATTTATTTTTTCTGAGTTTAAACTCTTTATAATAGTTTTGTTTGGTATTGGCTTTTTGTTGCATTATAACAAACATTCAGAAAACTGTGCAAATCACACATATGAACTCAATGAATTTTGACAAATTGAACATCCCTGTGAAACTATCATTGACATGAAGAAATAAGACACTATTACAGCCAGGGTATGGGGGTGCAAGAGCACATGGCTCCCAAACAGACCAGTTTTTCAGCCATTCGCCACTGACATCTGCCACTGACAAAATTCAAAGGCAGAGAAACAAGTGATGGTAAAACAAGAAAGGAATTTATTTCAGTGATGCCAACACCTGGAAGACAACAGATTGACATCTCAAAGACTGTCTCCAAGGTGCTGAAAATATTTCCAGGTTTATATAAGGAAAATGTGGAGCAAAGATGGGTGGGTACTAGCAGGTAGGCAATGAAGGTCAAATCAATCATAGTCTTGGGGTCAGTCACTCCTGGTCTTGCTGGGCAATAAAGGGAAATCTTTATTGCTTGAGGGGGTAGTTTCAGTTCCCATCAGGGGCTGCTGTGCCTGCGAGGTCTTCTGCCCGAGTTAAGAGATAAACTGGTAAGAAGAACTTAACCAATTAGAAAGTTTGAGGTCAAAATGGAGGTGGTTGAAGTGCTCTTTCACCGTAGTGCCCAAAGTTCCCTTATAACCCCTTCCATCTAGCATGGCTAGCATCCTGACTTCTAACATCATAGATTAGCTTAGCCTGCACTTTTGATATTTATGTAAACAGTGTCATACTGTATATATTCTTTTTTTGTCTGAGGGGGATGGCTATGTGGACAGAGATGTAATAAAACAAAGCATAGCAAAATATTAATGGTATAATCTCAGTGGTGACTATTCTGGTGTTTACTGTAAAACGCTTTCAGTTTTGGCTGTATTGTTGAAAATCACCATAATAAAATGTTAGAAAAATACTTTGTTATATTGTCCTGACTTTCAAGAAAAAGGTTAAAAGTGTTCAAATTTATCAATTTGTGTGGGGACTTCCTAGCTCAAGTTTTCTCAGCAGACCAGCAGTTTGACATCTTGACAAATATTTCTCTGTAACTGAGAAGAATGGCTCACTAAGATACTCAACAACTTGCTCACTTATTTTGTACAATCATCCTATACTCTTTGTCCTGATTTTGTATTAATTGAATCATCTGCTGGTTTTTTTTAAATTTCTCAAAGGAAAGGAAGAGAATATAGTAACTTAGACCCCATGTTTGATAATTCTCTTTCTCATTGAATTGGGTTTCCTGAGCAGCTCAAGACAAATTGACCATCAAGATACAGACTTGGTGGCAAGCAGGGAGAGTCTCTGGACCTAACACAGTCCTTTTAATGCAAAATAGCAAACCACAAAGTCCCAATTCCTTATCTTTATTAATATTGTGTACAAATTAAGGATGCTCCATTTCCATGAAATTGCTTCAAAACTAACCAGGATAAAAATAAATTTGTTTATATTTAATCTCTTTCAAACACAAAGTATAATTCCCATACCAGCATATAGTGCCATTATAGGCATTTTGGATACAGAAATAGCCTTGTGATAAAATGGCTATTATGGTGCTACTCATTAAAGTGAAACTCTATTATCTCTCATCCCCTTCAGTATGGCAATAGATTGCTTTTCTTAAAAAAAAAAGTTATCATTATAAAAAAAACCCCAATTTAACACTGTACCTGAAGTAGAAAAAAAGAAATTTATGCATTCAGAGATATTGGGTATGTGTTTCTTTGCACTTAGTAATCCCTTATCAATTAAAATATATTTTGCAAAACCTAAGGATGCATGTTTCAGGGTACACTTAGCCATCCCCCAAAACAAAATTTGAAAATTCATTGCTAAGTTTAAGCATTTACCCTAAAATTCTGGAGGGAGCTATTGAAATTATGCAGAGAGGATGAGCATCCTTGTGACTTTCTTTATTATGACTATTAAGATGCTAGACTGCAATTAAACTGAATTAAATTGGCTTTCAATAGTCTTTTAATGGAAAAGCTACAGGGTGGCCATTCACTTCCACTGCAAAATTATGGGTTTTTTTCCCTTTAGCAGAATTTAAGAATATAATGTATACCACCTTCTCTCCTGAGCACTGGAAATGAAAATGCACCTAAGTAACAGGCAAAGTACATTGAGTTTAAGAAAAACCAAAAGTCTTATCATTAAGAACCATTTTTGCACTTTCTAAGGTCTTTCAGCTCTGTATTCATGGCTTGTTAAGTGAATGAGCGCAAATCTCAAGTAAAAGAGCTGATTAAATATACAAAGAAATCAAGTAAAAGTTACAGAAACATTATAGGAAATGACTTGGCAAGAGATAAACAGGTGAAATTTCACAACTAAGTAGGAGATTGGGATGTAACAGTAGAGTAAAAGAGCTCTGATCTTAGAGTCAGGACACTATTGTTCTTCAGTTTCAATAATGCACCAGCCCTTGGACAAATTTCTTAGTGTCTCTGGGCCTCATAAAGTAATCATAAAATAATATGGGAAGAGTTAATTTATGAGGATTATGAGGTAATATAAACAGAAAGGCTGTACACACTGAGTGATATTATTCAAATGACAGTTCCTTTTTATGTTTAAAGACTTTTCTGTTCCTCATCATTCTGAAGGATATTTATCCTATATGTATAAGAGAGATTCTGACCTTGACAGTGTCCCAGATTTGCTTACTTAAGAAATGTGACTTGAGCAATGCTGCAAGGCCCCTCCTGACCCAGAAATATCTCTGAAATCAGCTTTCCATTGCCTGGAATGGTTACAATAAATATTATTATTTTGTATTTATATTATTACATCATTTATCTGGGTTATGATTTTGTTTCTAAAAGACATGCATTTATTTTCCTCTCCCTCTTTCTTTCCTTTCCTGAACAATTTGGTCCTAAAGCAATTAGGTGAGGCAGAACAAGTAAGTGGTTTATTTCCTATCAATCACTGCCATACCAAATTACCACAAACACGGTGGCTTGAAACCATGCAAACTTATTATCTTATAATTCTAGAATTCAGGAGTCCAAAGTAGGACTGCATTGCTTTCTGGAGGACCTACAGGAAAATCCATTTCTCTGCCATTTCTAGCTTCCAGAGGCAGCCTGCACTCTTTGTCTCTTGCTCCTCTCCCATCTTCAAACCCAACCACATTGGGCTGAGTGCCTCTTACGCTACCATCTCTTTAGTTCTCCCCTTTCTGCCTCCCTTCTGCAGAGTTTTGCCATCAGGTTGGGCCCACCTGGGTAATGCAGAATTATCTCCCCATCTCAAGATCACCTGGTTAGCCATCTTAATTTCCCTCTGCATGTTCCCTAACATATTAAGAAGTTACAGAGATTAGGATGTGGACACCTTTGGGGAACCATTCTTCCCCCAACCACTGTACGTCCCTGTGCAAACAGTGAGTAGGGGCTGCAGTGGCAGTAGGGGATGACGGCATCAGTAGAGTCCACACGGTGGCCCCACAGACAAGAAGCATATGGAGGATTAGAACCTAAGCAGGGTGAGGAGGCCACCCCCATTGTAGGGCTGCCCATACAGCGTGTCAGGTCCCAAGTAGGGTAAGAGGCATTCATATGTGGGAGCAGGCTGGCAGTGTTACAAATTCCAACAGGGTAAGGTGGCCACTCACACCTGGAGGCAACCTGCCATGGGATGTTGGAGCCCACGTGGGGCAAGGAGGCTTTCCACACATGTGTCTTCCAGAATCAGGTAACACAACCCAAGCAAGGTGTCCACACTTACAAGACGTTTCAGAACCTGAGCTGGTTGAGGAGGGCATCTCCACATGGGGTGGCCCAGGGCAAGATGTCAGAACCATAGAAGGAAGTTTTCTCCATGAGAGGAGGCCTGAATATACATATGTTTGAGCACACATAGATGCCTATTCACCGCTTGGGTCTGGGTACAGCAACACCCCAATAATAATAAGCACATTTAGCTCTCAGATACTGACTTCTAAATCCCACTCTCTAGGGAAAGGAACCAGAACTTTTGTGGAGGAAATGGCTAATTCCAGGGCTGCAGCACCAAGCATAGGCAAGGATGAATCTAGAAAATCTTGTTCTTCCAAAAAGGAAATGCTCAGAAAGAAACTGGAGCCAGCATGAATGGGTTCCCATTCGTCCAAGCAGGAAAAATTTAAGCATGAAAATAAATAATAACAGATTATGACTCATTGGATGAAGTAGGGAATCTCAAGTCCTTACAGATATAAATAAATACATGAATAAACTAAAAGCTTATTTATGTGAAGGGATATTTATATAGCTCACAGTATCTCTTCCCACAAAATGCATTTTGCAAAGGAGTGAAGTAACTTTACAGTAGGGAAGCCTAGTGATACGATGCAGCTTTTCTCAATCAGAATACCACATCTGAGTCAAAGAATACACATTTGGGGATAATTTTCTCAGTTCTTCCAAGAATGGTACATGCGGAATGCATAATAAATAAATTCATTACATACAATGAATATCTTAGAGCAGAGGTCAGCAAAATATGGCCTGCAGGCCAAATCCAGCCAGCTATCTTTTTTTTTTTTTAAGATTTTATTTATTTATTTATTTGCCAGAGAGAGAGAGAGATTGGGAGGGAGGGAGAGCACACAAGCAGGGGGAGCAGCAGACTTCCCGCTGAGCAGGGAGCCCAATGCGGGACTCGATCCCAGGACCCCGGGATCATGACCTGAGCCGGAGGCAGACGCTTACCGGACTGAGCCACCCAGGCGCCCCTATCTTTTTTTTTTTTTTTTAAATATACGTTATGAGCTATGAACGACTTCTTACATTTTTATATGGTTGAAAACAGTAAAAAGAAGGGGAATATTTTGTGATACATGAAAATTACCTCAAATGCAAATCTTATCGTCCATAAACAAAGTTTTATTGAGATGCAGCCAGAGCCGTTTGTTCACACACCTTCTCTGGCTTCTTCCAAGATACAATGGCATAAATGATTTACTACCTGGCTATTTACAGAAAAGTTTGCCAAGCTTTGCCTCAGAATATTTGGGCTTAATTCTCTCATAGAATCTTTGGTTGACAAAAACTAAACCAAAGTGGACAGATTAGTAATGAAACAATAGAAATTGTGTGTCGCCTATCAGGATGCATGGATTAATGGATGTTGAATTATGCCAGATAGTTTTTCTTCATCTATAGAGATTTTTTTTCTTCACTTTTAGTTGTTAATATGGTGAATTGTATTTACTGATTTCCAAATGAAACAACTTTGCTACTACTACCTAGAATAAACCTACTAGGTTATGATGTGTCATCCATTTTTTAAAAATATTGTTATAATATATTTTCTAATGTTTTATTTTTTTTCTTTTTAATAAATTCTGTATGAATTTTTTCTAATTACACAAACTTTTACTTTCATTTCTTATGACAAAGGTTGGAATGCCAAACCATATTCTTGTAAAATATCTGCTTTAAGATATTTTCTTAATTAAAAAAAAAAAGATATTTTCTTAATTAAAGTTTATTCCACTGTTTTGGCAAACTCAACTTTTTTTTGTTTCTGCATAACATTGAATCTTTGTTTTAATTGAAAATAATTTATTTTTGCAAAGAACTAATGATTGCATATTTTTAAAAAAGTAAACTGTGATTTTATTTTATTTTTTTAATTTAATTTTATTTTCTAATGTTTTATTAAAGATAGTTATGTTCATTTAATGGAAATATTAGTCTTTAATTTTTTTTCAATTTTTTTTTTTCTGTTTTTGGTGTCAGGCTAATTTGGGACTCAGAATGTTTAGGATGTGTCTCCCCCTCCTCTGTTTTTTGGAAGTTTATATGGGATTGGTATTACCTTTTTCTTTAATATTTGATAGAATTTACTGAGGACGTCTTCTGAGTTGGGAGCCATCTGAATTCTGGGGATTATTCTAGCTCTTCTTTTGTGTGATTCTTCTCTCTATCTCAGCTAGTTTCCGCCTATACATGTGCATGTCATGACTGGGTCAAGGACTTGAGAGACCCATCGGCAGATTTTTTAGAGCTCTCTCTGCACAACTCCCTTCATCCTGGTATTCAGCCCTGCTGGTCTGACTTAGCCTCCCCCAAACCACCTTTGTTTCCTCAAAGGCTCTGGGCTCTGATTTGGTTTCCCCATCCCCACCTCTTCACTATGGTCAGAAAAAACTCTCTACAGGCAATAAACAGAGGACAAATTCATAGGACTTGTATAGCTTTTTCCTCTTCTGTTGGGGATCACTTCTGTGAGCTGCTTATTATCCAAAGTCTAAAAAATGTTTGTTCATAGAGTCTACTTTTCTAGTTGATCTCAGGTGAGAAAGTAAGCTGATTTCTTTTGCATTCTCATAACCGAAAACAGAAATCTAATACTGTTTTATATTTATGTATCATCTTCCAAATTACAGCCAAGACTTATTTTTAATTTGGCAATAAACATTTTTAAAAATATCTGTTGAACAAATGTTTGAAGAAATACAGAAATGCCCCACCTTTGACTCTTGGTTCAAGGTTGCACTCCAAAGCTCTTCTCTCTTATTCTTTAGTAAAGGAAGAGCAACTTTAAATTTAAAAAAATTTTGAGATTGCATGTAAAAAGCAAAACTTCAAAATTATTTAAAATAGAAGCAATTCATCGAATTGTTTTATATTTTGTTTTAATTTGTGTGAAGTAGAACTACAATTACATTTTCAAAGATATCCTAAAACAAAAATAAAATTTTAATTTTATAGCTTATATTAAGATATTCCATGTTATAAGAGATTAAGCAGAGAAGTAATTAGTAGGTTCACTTCATTCTTCTATAAATATGATCTCTAGATACTGATATGATTTCTCTATTCCCTCTAAAAGAAGCAACATCCACTTCTAAAGAGATAGACGTATGACAATTCAGGTTTACCATGAAATCCGGTGATAAAAAGTAACTTTTGTTTCTGAATGCTTCCCTCCTAATAGAAACATTTACAACCCAGTGCTAAGTTCATTTATATTGAAATCACTACCATCATCTCACAAATTGTTTGTTATCAAATTTATTACACTAACAATCATGTTTTCATTATACAATACTCCAGGCACATCCACTATCTAAGGAGACCTGTTCTGTTATAATTATATTTGGTAGTAATGGCAGAAACAACTGCTCAGAGCATCTCATGAATTGAAGTTCCCAATTACATAACTTTCCAGCTGAATTTAATATTATAATCAAAGAGTCCAGTAATTGATAACATCATGGAAACTTTTTGATTTAAAAATAAAAGCAATCTTACTCAAAGTGTCATATTTACTATCTATACTAAAGAATGAAAAAAACTACCTACCTTAGAAAGGAGCCACCTTTCTCACTAAGCAATATTCAGTGCTAGGAAACAGGAACAATATTTGACATCAGGAAAGATTTTTCTAAGAAATTCTTAATAAGAAATATACAGCTACAATGTGAATGATGAAAGAAAGGAAAATATAGAGAGACAAAAATATTCTGTCTTATTTTGATAAATATTTATAAGCAGGAACTTACACTAAGAAAAATATTAACTTGGAAAATAAATGAAAAAATACAATGGGTACTTTAGACAAGGAAAGAAAACAAATATCACTTTGTTGTTAACTACAAAGTATAAAATATGATGGTGCTGATGGATAATTTTCCAAGACATAGACAGTAAATATACATTATTTCATGCAGTAAAATCACATTTCCTTCCTCTATTAAACCATTAAATGACACTATGACTCTCTCCTCTTCAAAATGTTAAAATTTTCAAAAAACCTTTGCATTGTCACTTAGGCTCAACCTCAGACGCAGGCAAAAAAGGCTTCTGCTTTAGGCTCTACACTTTAGAGAACACACATATCAGAAACAAATTAAAGGAACAATACGTTGACTAAAGAACATATGGGCAACTCTGCACATGGGACCCTGCTCCCAGTGCTGGCAGGATATGACCTGGAACTCCAAACATCCTCTCTCATTTCTGAAACTATTCAGGCCCCAGAGAAATATTTCTCACATCTCAGCCCATATGTCTTTGTAACAACTGGAGACTGCATCTGAATGCCATGAAGATTTGTGGGCTGTCCATTTGCCAATATCAGAAATGGGCAATGCTTTTGTTAGGTTGGAAAAGATTTGAGTGAAAGCAGTGGTTATGTAAGAAAAAGGGTAATTAATTTAAAAATTCTTCCTCCTAGATAGTAGGATTCTTGAATAATGAAGTACCACTTCATAGTAGTGTCAAGCATCTGTGATCTTCCTTCCTTTTGTTTTTCAATTTTTGGATCTGTGGCTACTCATGAATTAGTATAGTACTCACACCAGTTGCAGAAGGTGGCTGAAGAACAGTTTGCATTATTCCACAAATCATCTTACTCTTAAATATACATATATATGGAACTAGATTCAAAATACATGAAGCATGGAATAAATTCTTTCACTGGCAATTAGATGAACATTAAATGCTAGAACTATAAATGCTGTTACTTTAATCAAAATATTTAATAAAATTTAAATAATTTTTCAAAACAAATGAACATCTATATTTAAATAATTTTATTTTTTATCATTTAGATAATTTTACTTTTTAATAGGTTGAAAGAAAAATAGCTCTTTAAAAGTATGTATAAATGCTATAATGCTATACTGAAACTCAATAAACATCCAGAAAGTACACATAGCTCCACGAATTTGTGTAAACTGTGCACAGCCAGGTAATCAGTATCCAGATCAAGAAAGAGAAAATTGTCTGCACCTAGGAGTCGCATAATTCTTTCTTCCCATCACTAGCCTTCTCCCCAAGATTAATCATTATTACATCATTACAAACTCTTCATCTTTTCCACATAACATATAATATCAATAATCATGGGAGTAATATTCCCTGGTATTCACAGGTGCCACCAGACTCAAGAGGAGGGGATTATACAGGGCATACATGCTTGTGAATGAGAATCACAGGGAGCATCTTACAATTTTGCCAACATCAGTAAGCTATCCATTTTCAGATGCTATTTTATAGAAATAAAGTAAGTTCTTCAAGAAAATACACGTAATGGGTGATAAAGCTGAAACGAGAGTATAAGTATATTCTAACACACACACACACAAAACAGTGATATTTCTACTCTATTAACCTAGGCTCAAGCTCTTCATTGTCTTCCAAATGTCTTTCCATTTGTCCATATATTGACACATCTTAAATATGGCAACTGGAACTAACAATTTTAGGAGTATGAGGATTTCCTTTAAAAAATGATTGTATAGGCCTTCCACATTAGAAAAACTGATTCGATTAATCAGACTATAGTCAATAACCACTGTGTATATTGAGCAACAGATACTGCTAAATAACTCTGTATCTTCAACTCATCTGAGACCCAGAAAACACACTGCTATAAATGGCATGTGTCCAGTAGAGAGTAGATTGGGCTCACATCTCTTGTTTTTGTCTGAATTTATATTAATTTTAGTGTTTGTTCCACACTTTAACCACCAAGTGAATTAAAGGACCGCAGATGCTATGCCCTGTCAAAAATAGCTTTTCGGCAATTATGACAAATAATCTTTTTCTATTTATAACATTTTAAACAATTATGTAGGAAATTTGCAACAAGAAGCCTGCACTGACAGGTACACATATTCCAAAGTGTGGCTTGAACGGTGTCCTACTAAATGTCACATACAAAGTAGACGTCAGCTTTAAATCTATGTCAAATCAGTATTCTTTACTTTTTATTGGCACGATCTTTGCTCCACTTAAGAAAAAATAAGCATCATATGAGAACCCAGGCTCCAGTTGAGGATACACGGAGTGGGTTTTTGCTTAATGTGGAGGGTAGAATCAGATCTTTTAAGTGGCATTTCCAGTCTCATTCTGAAAGAATCTACCCGAAGGAAGACTTGAGGCACCGCCGAGACCACTGGAACCAGCTCTTTCATCCCACAGAAGTTCTCAGTTGTTCTAGTCTGCCAAAATAAGAAGGTAGTAATTGGGGTAGGAGACAGAGAGCCAGGCACAGAGAATTCATAACAAATTCATTGTGCCAAGATGCAAAATGTACTTACATATCTCAGATGCTCCTGAAGCGGCCTTGGAAAACACTATCCACTTGCCCTCATCTGGAAACCACAATTGCTTCTTATAAAATGTTCCGTGGCTGAAGCTGGCAGTGGTAAGTTTCCACACAGCAAATAGAGTAAATAAATGCAGTATTCGCTGTTTAAAAAGTTAACTGATTTCCAACTGCTGTTAGAAACACACAATTGTCAAGATTTCCCTGGTTTGAGAATTATCATTCTTCTATTTTATAGAATCTATGACATTAATCTACTTAAAATTATGAATTGACATATCTAAAGCATCAGAGTAGGCATAAAAGAGATCTTTTTTGAAAGTAAAGCATTGTTGATACAGTGTGGCTCTTCTTCCCATTGATTTTCATTCTTTTCAGTACCCATAGACTTCTAGAGTTAAAAGGAATCTTAGAGATCATTTAGGCCTCCTGTGGCCTTTTTTTTTTTTTTTTTTCTGAGCAGGAAGAAGAGACCCAGAGATGTGAGACTACTTCCTCAAATTTCTAAAACTAGATTGTGGGATGGCCAGAGATAGGACTTGAGTCTCTCGATTCTTGTGTCACCAAATCAGCATCAGGGTGTGGACACAAGTTTTCCAAATTATGTCTAGCCCTCAGTTCAGTTGAGGACCCCATACTCCACCCACCTTGCATCCCTTCACACTGAATAGCTAACAGATATTTGAAATTGCTCATTTTCAACTGTGGTCCAAGCACACCTCCCTGTAACATAAACCCCAGGCCGTCTTTTTGACTCTCTCAGTAGATCCCAATGCCAAGGGGACAAACTCTGTCTTATCAAGAGTGACCATAATGCTGCTGATGCTGATTCTGATGTGGTCAGCAACTCCAGCCTCCAGGGGAGCCTTTTAAGACTCTGCCAAGAACCCTCAAGATCTGTCAAAATTGTATTTCCTTTAGGGTGAGTTCTGAAAATGTTCCAGTTCTTCTAAACAATTTCCCCAACAGTTTAATTCCATATAAGATAACAAAGCTTCCAGACAGTTTCTCTGCAGTTCTAGTTAGCATTAAATCTTGCCATTATTGCTTTAACATCATTGTTTTTAAGTTTACATAAACTTTTGCTTCTTTTACATAAACTTTTGCTTCTTCCCCTCATTTTTATCTTATCTTTTTTTTCTCTTAGAGATTCCCTGCTAGGTTAATATAATGATCCCCATCTTTTTCTGCTTTGAAACCCCTGCCCCATTGGTTCTAGTGGGGGTGCTTAGCCTGAGACTTCTGGAGACCTAACAACTGCCAGAAAGTGTATGAAAAAAAAAATTTAGTGTATGTGCATGTTTGCTTTGATCTAAAGAATTAATCACAGCTTTTAATGGATTCTTGAAAGACTGGCCTCTAGAAAAAGGTTGAGATTGATCATTCCGTAAAATCAGACCCACACAACTCACTCACTTTTTGCCTCTCTCTTTTTGTCCCTCCTTCCATTGGTTACAGCACCTCCCATTGTCTGCTGCCCACACACCTCAAGCACTCATAAGCCTTCAGCATGGCATACACATGGCCTTCATTGTTCTGTGGTGTACGGAAGCATCCAATGGAGTTACTGCTAGTTTAGCTTGAAACTGTATGCTGATGATTCAGTATAGGATAATGATGACTCAAAGGGACCATGTCTACAGACCAATAAACTTTGGTTGATAAGTAAAGTCAGATCATGGATCATGAACTGAAAACAGTCTGGGATGGGTCATTGTCTTGGTTGTTATGCATTATGCTAATAGTCAACATAATATTGCTAAAATTAGGGACCAGAAATAGCTCTCAAATATACATTCATGAACGTACAACAATGGTCAATGTATCAATTTAAGATTAAATTGGGGTGGAGGGTACAGAAAGAGGGAGAAGAAAGTGTGGGTTACTCAAAAAAGACTGGGTGGCAGCGATTGGAGTACACTGCCAAATTTAGCCAATGGCATAAATATTCTGCTTTTTTTGATAAAGTATTCCCCAATTGTGTGCTGTTCTTCAGGACTAGCATGCTGGGTATATTTTATATAGTTCTAATTAACTTTCAAAGCAATTTTTAGAAAGTAACAAACTGAGGAAAGACTGTATATAAATTGGGAATTTGCTTATTACTTTGGTGAAGGTAAAGACAGCTACTATGTTTCCCCAGTAGAAATTATTATCAGCACTGTATCATTACAATATCACATGACACCCCAGCCAAAGGGCTTTCTTAAAATTTACTTCATAGTGAAAACAAGAACAGCATGTTAATATATCCATGACTGATTAGTTATCTAGTATTCAAGAAACCAGTTATGAATATCAGCCTCTGCTGTAACAAAATGTTTGTTTCAAATTTATTTCTTCAATATAAAACCAATGTAATGAATACCATGCCTTATGAAGACAAATATCAGAAAAGAAAGGTAGTTTCAACACATTTGAACAAAGACTCCACATTTTAAATGTTGCCAGGAGGTGAGAGACTTTGAATATTTAATGAAGCTCAAGGTCACTTTCTAACAATGGGCTATGATTGAGGTCCTGGAAATTTCTAGTTCTCCATGATGCTATACCAAAATAGCAGTTACAATGACTTTTCATTATATGTTGCCAAATGCCAGACATTGGACACTGCTATTAGAGACAAAGTTGGGATCTCAGTAAGTTTTTAAGGAGAACTTGGTATTCATTTTGTGATATTTGGGGCAGAAATTTAATTTTTAGTGTTCTTATCTGACTCATTCTAATCAGCAAAATAGATATTCAGTTAACTTATGAAAGATTAAAAAGACTTTAATTGGCATTGCATGATTTCTTTAAACAATAAACAGATTTGAATGCAGGCTAAATTTAGAGGGCATATTTTGCATCAGTTCAATGGCTACAATTCCATGGTAGGCATAGATAAAAAGATCATTTTGCTACTACAGACAGTGTATACCCTGAGGTATTGGGTTACCATGCAATGATGAATATTTCCAAGACTTTCAGCTTTACTGAACACCTGCTTTTCACAACCACATTTTAAGGGAAAAATCTAAGAGACAGAAAAACCTACAAAATCCCCAGGACAGGAAAAATTTCCTTCTCATCTCTTCCATAAACTAGCACCAGATTCCAAATTGAAACCGCTGATGACGTGAGGATATTTTCAATGATGTTGCTTTGCACCAGTCTCTTTTGTGAACCATAATTTGGGGGTGAAGGTGAGTGTCGTTTGGGGGACACCCTGCAACAATCAGAGTTTCCAAAACAGCATAGAGGGAGGCTCAAAGGATCAGACACACAAAACTCCTCTTCCTCACTTCATGGATCGAGCAGATCCTGTTTCATGTCTAAGATGCACACATCAATTTCTCAGTCTCTTGCCATATAAGGTGATTAAAGAGTTGGAATCACCCAGACATAAAAATCTGCAGACCAAACACTAGCTATCAATGGAGTGGGAGATACCACGACCAACCTGCCCTTCCATGAATGAAAAAAAAAAAAATGCATGCTCATTTTACCTAAAGTCAGAGGATTTTCCCCTTCTTTTCACAGATTGTGAAGCACTTTCTTGAAAAGTAGGGTACTCTGTCTACCTCATGTTGAGAGTGAGAAGATGAAAGCTTGTCCAACGATCCCTGTAGACATGAGCTGGTCACACATCTCCCCTCCATAATACAGCAAAAATAACCCTGCCTGAGTTATCACTGAAAATACGTTCCCTTCAGATTCAAATTTCTTGAGTTACCTATTCTGAAAAGTCTATCACATTTTATACGTCCGAGAGATGTCATTGAGCAGAGCAGTCTTCTTTTTCATGATTTGAAATAAATATAGTGACTGATATAAAACCAGAGCAACATTCTATGTTTACTTTATATTCTGTTAGGAATGCAATTATCTTTAAATACTAACATCATAATAGTTATACAGTCCTATCAGTGTGGGATAATGACCCAAAAAACAAAAGAAGAGAGAATCATAGAACAGAAATTTTTAAGCTAAACATACCATGATGATCTCCAAGTTTAGACCCTACATTTTACAGAAGAGGGAAAAGATGTTTGCCAAAGGTTCCAGGGCTTTCTCCTGCATCATTAATTTCCCCCCTTTTACTGGAACATTCCCAGGAATACACAAAAATGTCTGGGGGTCTTATTATCAAAAATAAATAAATAAATAAATAAATAAATAAATAAATAAATAAATAACGGCCCCACATCCCCTCTATTTCCCCTCAAGTATCATCATATTCCTCCGCTACCCTCACAGCAAAACCTCTGAAAAGAGTTGTCTGTAGAGTTTGTTATGACCTTCTCATCTCAAAATCTCTCCTCCACTCTAATCATTTCCTACCAGACTGTGGAGACTACTGGTGTCACGATGTTGTGACCACCTAGTTTTTGATCTTCTTCTATGATTTATGTAAGAATGATTCTCTATTAAGAATCATTTTGTAAATATATTTTTCACTAATGTACTTAGCCTGTTATTTATATGATAAAAAGTTTTTAAAAATTTATCAAGTATTTACTATTTTGATGTTACAGACATCAAAATAATACTTAAAATAATTTTCCCAAGTAAATTTTCTTTCTATTTAAAAAAATAGGGACACCTACTAAAATATAAAGGCAGTTATTAATTATAACCACAGAAGCAAAATGATAAAAAAATAATATGTGTGTATTCAAGTGAATTAGAATAAAGGACTAAGGGGAGGTACAAAGGGGGCCAGTAAGCTCAGGAAATCTTTCTGAAATGGGTGAATTTTGAGCTGGGACTAGAAGGAAGTAGTCAAAGGGAAGAAAAAAAAAAAAAAACCTCCTTTACTAAAATCTGACATTAAATTCCCAATACTATACTCTTCCATTTCATTCAGTTAACTCACATTTTCCTCAAGATTCAGCTTCAACAGCTGAAATGGCATCTATCAATCCTTCCCTGCCCTGTACCTTATACATTCCCTATCATCTCACTTTATATACTGCATTATATTCACCTCCTAATGTATCTGTCACCCCTATTGGACTGTGTGTTCTTCTTCCTCTTTCACCCATGGTGACAACCTAGCAGCAACTGGCATTTAGTAGCTGTCAACTAATGTTTGTTGTATGAACCTTAATGCATAAAACAACCCTGATAGGAAACTACTATTATTAATATTAATATTACACAAGAGAAAACAGAGAATCCCTGAGGTTGAAGAGTTCTTAACTATTAGGAAGCAGAGAGATGACTTTATGTCCACCCCACTTCAAATCCCAGATTTTGGGACCGAAGCCCAAACCTATTCTACTATCCAGTGTTGTCTTCACAGCACGTATTGTTAGAAATCACAGGTATCTTATTCCAGGTATATGTAACTTTATTCTAGAGTTACAGGCAGGAATTAGTAAATAATGCATGAGAGACAGAAATCCAAACGATTTGTTTAAAACACAGAGACCCTATAAGAGTAATGGAAACTGTTGCTTCTTCTCATGTTTAGCCATAAACACTAGGCCGTCTCACTCTCTGACCTCGTTTTGGGTCACCTCAACGGCTCCAAAAATCCACGTGTGACCTGTATACTGATGACTTCAAAATATTATCTCCAGTCTCGATTGCTCTCATGAAGCTCTGAACCACATATCCATCTGCCTACTACACATCTCCCTGGATGACCCTATAGGCCACTTACCCTGATGGGGATGCTTATGAGTCTCTCTCTCTCTCTCTCTCTCTCTCTCTCTCTCTCTCTATATATATATATATATATATACATATATATATTTAGATTTTATTTTTTATTGATTTGACAGAGAGAGAGACAGCAAGAGAGGGAACACAAGCAGGGGGAGTGGGAGAGGGAGATGCAGGCTTCCCGCAGAGCAGGGAGCCCAATGCGGGGCTCAATCCCAGGACCCTGGGATCATGACCTGAGCCGAAGGCAGACACTTAATGACTGAGCCACCCAGGTGCTCCATGTGTCTTCATATATTTTTAAAGACTATCACATTTTAAGAGTTTCAGGGCATCATTGTGTTCTTGAGGAAATTTTTGAAATGGATGACACAAGTTACAGAAGCCAGTTTTGCTTGTATATGATGAGACAATACATCATTGAAATCCCACCCTAATTTTCCTTGCTTAATTTTCAGAATGTCTCTTGTTCAGCTGTGTATTCTAATCATATCCAACGACTTCCCTTCCCTTCCCTGACCATGCCCAGGCTTTTACACTCCTCTGTTCCCACCACATTGTCTACATAGATTATACATCTGTTTGCCCTCATTCTATCAGTCAGGGTCCAGCCAGGAATATGGTAACCATGCTAGGTATTATAATAAAGGGAGTTGGCATAGAATTTGGCTTATACATGCTCTGAAGGCCTGAAAAAGCAAAAAGAGGATGCTGAAGTAACCCAGACATATCTGCAGGAAGCTGCTCTGCTGGGCCTCAGACGACAAAATGGGGGAGATTGTGAATACTAGACCAAAGGAGCTTGAGGGACAGGCCCATCGAGACCTGCCGGAACTCCAGGACCTGAGTGCAGGAGCCCTGTGGAGCAAGACTCAGAATCCTGAGGAGCAGGTACAGCACAGCTTCTGCTGCTACCTCCATAGGGGCAGGATGTGACTGGTGCTCAAGTGCTGTATAAAACGGGAGGTTGGAACTCATGAATACTTTCAAACCCATGTCTGTCTGAAACCAGTGCCTGCTGTTCAAACCCTGCACAGTACCACATCTCCCAGTCCTCCTTTCTCTCCTTTGCATTCTATTCTACACACTCCTGCCAAAATGCTCTCCCTAACAGCACAACACTAATCATGCCATACCCTTTCCTAAACCCTATAATCATTCCCTGTTGACGAATGGTTTAAATATATACTCTTCCGTCTGGTGTTGAAAGCCTTCTACAATTTTCTAGCCTTTTTCCACTACTTCTGTGAGTGCCCTCTCTGCTCTCACAGGATCTCGTCCTTGCTTAGCATTGCAGCAAATTTTCTCTCTTCAACATCTGATATCTTCAAATCTCAGCCTCATCTTGTCCCTGAATTGTTTTCCAAAAAAATAACATCCATACATGCAAAAATCACCTTGGCTTTCATTTCCGAGGGGTCAAAACTACAGTGAATGAAGATGCTGCTGCACACTTAAAACTTGACGTAATTTCATTGAAAATAAGGGGTCTAATTTTATCCAATTAAGACTTATGTGATAAGTAAATGTGTAATGAAGACTGAAAGAACTGAACTCTGTCAATGCAAAGTTTTTACACCTTTTCTGATTTTCACATACATGGTAGACTGGTTAAAAGAGATAAATTTCTAAATTCTCAGCAACTCAACAACTAAGATTCTGACTCAGGGCCACTTGCAGAAATAGTGGAATTGGAGGTTACTGCATGTCAGTTGTATCATTTCAGAAAATTCCAAAGCAACATTTTTCCTTATTTGCCCTTTGAATTGCAAAACTAGCTTTCAACAGGAAAAGAAAAAAATGCTACTTACCCTTGAAAGGTGTCTGTTTTATGTGTGAAAACACTAAGGTGAAAATATCAAATACGTCATGTTTCCTTGAGACTTGTGAAATCTAAAAGAATGTGAGATTTTCTTTTAGTCAGATTATTCAGATTGGAGGTTTGGGAACATCTCTTGCCTATGTGTATCTCTGGGTGCTGCCCTATCATTCTACTTTTTAAAGGCAAATATTAAAGATTTTGTTCTTCCCTGTAAGGTATAAAATTACTATTATTTACTTTATGTAGAAAAAGATAAGAATTATCCTGAAATTCTGAATTTGTGATAAAAAAGGCAAATCTTGTGTGACCGTGAATTGCTTAGAGCATTTTTAAATCGAACGTCTTTGTACAAGTTACAAATCAACTTCTGAGTAACGAGAACCTAAATGCAAGCACTCTTTTTATTGCTAAGAATTTGCCTACATATCTAAATTATGTCAGTCTATAACTTATCCAACTTCGAGAGTAAGTTATACATTCATTTAGCTTACCTCGGGTGCCTACCTGCCACCTGCTCTATATTAATGCATAATGTGTTATGTCATTTCTGGAACTCTTCCAACATGTTGGGTCACAATGACAATACACCATTCCTTTGGCTGAACACTTGTTTGCAATGATGAGCTACACATGTTGGCTGATACTGCCAACAATTTAATGCTTCAGTTCCTCCTGTACCCCTGAGTAGATGGCATCTGGTCTAAATTTTGGGTCCCTTTGAGAATGCATGATAGGTACCTTTCATCTGGATAGCAGAGACACTTGACCAGCAAATTAAGTATTCTGAAATCCAGGAAGTTTATGTAGGTGAAGATAATTAGTCTTAAAAATAAACTCAGAATAAAAAGCCTCAGGAAGTGGAAACTAGCCAGGATCCCATCTAATAAAAATAAATTGAGTTGAATTTTAAATTTTTGGAGGGTTAAAAAAATCATTTACAAAGAAGTTTCCTTGAGTTTGAGATGATATTTTAATAATGTCTGTAAAAGCAATGTGGACCTACCTACTGCAACTGTACTTTGAAGAAAATGGATATTTGATATTTACTATTTAAAGAGAGAGAAAAATATTTTAAGATTATACTTTTCCAAACTTATTCCACATGTAATTATTTTAACCTATTTTCAAACTATCCAAATAAAGCTAAATTACAAAAAAAAATGGGAGAGGAAATTTATTTTCTTGATTTCCTAAACAAGATTTTTGTGCTTGAATTATAAGTCTGAGTAATTTCAAGCTGTATATTTTTATACGTCTCATCATTGAGAGATTGTATACTCTAAAAGTAAATACTCCTGAAGAACTATCAATGCTTTTCTTGAGTTAGAATTAGACATTTGGTCAAAATATAGATGTTTGTTTTGTGTTATAACTTTAGTCTGAAGGAACTTTTACTTTTAGTGACAGAACTAGTTTGGAAATGTAGAACTTGTCTCCAAAATGTGATGCCTACACGGACATCTGTAGTACTGCTTTGTAAGTGATGATTCTGAATTTTTGATGGAAAAAAATATTCTAAAATAAGTTTCACAGTCACAATCAAATGATATCAGACATTTTACCTGAATTAAATATTACATAGCATATAGTATAAAATATTCACCATACAGAGTAAACAAATGCACTCAGGAAGAGGAACAGACTGACAACTGGGACTATGAGAAGAAAAGAGCCACTGGACTAATTTGTAATGAAAGATGCAAAATTTTTACACCCAGAAATAATGACTATCACCAGTTTAAGAATTAATCTCTTAGCTAACTGACCACCACCACAGGAAAAAAATGGAAAAAGCAATAAGTTGAATGAGATAAACAAAAACAGTCTGCGATAAATGCGATAAAAAAACAGGGGTTTTTTTGTGTTTTTTTTATTTTTAATTTTAATTTTTTGATTATGTTCAGTTAGCCACCATCATTAGTTTTTTTTACAATATTTTTTATTATGTTATGTTAATCACCATTCATACATCATTAGTTTTTGATGTAGTGTTCCATGATTCATTGTTTGCGTATAACACCCAGTGCTCCATGCAGTACGTGCCCTCCTTAATACCCATCACCAGGCTAACCCATCCCCCACCCCCCTCCCCTTTAGAACCCTCAGTTTGTTTTTCAGAGTCCATCGTCTCTCATGGTTCGTCTCCTCCTCCAATTTTCCCCCTTCATTTTTCCCTTCCTGCTATCTTCTTCTTCTTCTTCTTCTTTTTTAACATATAACGTATTATTTGTTTCAGAGGTACAGGTCTGTGATTCAACAGTCTTGCACAATTCACAGCGCTCACCACAACACATACCCTCCCCAATGTCTATCACCCAGCCGCCACATCCCTCCCACCCCCCACCACTCTAGCAACCCTTAATTAGTTTCCTGAGATTAAGAATTCCTCATATCAGTGAGATCATATGATACATGTCTTTCTCTGATTGACTTATTTTGCTTAGTATAATACCCTCCAGTTCCATCCACGTCATTGCAAATGGCAAGATCTCATACCTTTTGATGGATCATTAGTTTTTGATGTAGTGTTCAGTGTTTCATTAGTTACATATAACACTCAGTGCTCCATCACATGTGTCCTCCTTAATACCCATCACTCTGTTACAGTTTTAAATTACTATCAGACAATGTCCAATTGAATCTAAGACCTGTTTTTTATCTTCTTTCCAAACAAATAAACGTTTGGAGCAGAGCGGCTGATGGAAAAAGATATTCCTCCTATTATTGACATATTTAAAGTTTTTATAGCCTGGCCTCATCAACAGGTAAAAGGATTACACCTGATTGCATTGGTTTTCTGGTAGATTACAACAGGAAACCAGGTAAAGTCTTGGCTCTTAGAGTCAATGGCCATATTCTCGTAATTATTCATAAATGTTAAACAGCCCATTAGGTAGTAAATTGGGAGACAATCTGAAAATGATTGATAATAACAATAGCTAATAGAATGTTTATTAAGCTAGGCCTAAGGGCATCACTTTAAGTATATTATCATATTTAATTCTAGCACATATTATATAATTATAATATATAATATATATAATTAATATATATAATATATATTAATATCAAATATAGAAGTAGATATTATTGTGACTATTTTTCAGGTAAGGGAACTGAGGTATTAACAACTCTTCAATTTGGGGTATGACATATTATGATTAAGATGGTTTTCAAACTAACATTGGACTTAGAAGACCTTATTCTGACCATAGAGATTTCGATTTAGACCTAATCACAGCAATATAATATAGACCTTTTCAATAGTTAATGAGGAAGACACACTTGTGTTGGGCAACCACATACAGCAATTTTTTTTCTCTCTCATTTTGTCTGGAAAACATTTTAAAAACCACAGGGGTTTGAACATAAGACACATCTGAGAAACCACCATCAAAAGCATGTTCTAACTTTTCAATAATTATATTAGCTAACATGAATTAAATGCTTGCTCTGTTGCAGGCACCTTTCCAAGTGCTTTACATATATTAACTCTTTTTATATATGACCCTTATGAGGTAAGTATTTATTAGCTCCATTATACTGTTGGGGAAATAGAAATAAAGCCACATGCCCCATAGTCATATGGCCAGTCAGGGGCAGAGACAAGATTCAGATGTAGGCATTCAGGGTCCAGAGTCTGCCTTCTTAACCATCATAGAAGGCCTCTTTTCCTACTGACATTAATTTAGTCAAAATAATAATATTTCCAGAGATCCTAATACTACAAGAGATCCGTGATTGACAGTGTAGAACACACACACACACACGGAAATTAATGTAAATAACACTTATTTAAGCACCTACTCCATGTGTCCGGCCCAATGATAGATTACACAGGCTTAAATCAAAATTTCTAAGTTATAGAGTAAAACTGTCCCTTCCAAAAGTCAAATGATTTTAAGAGCCATCATAGTCACAAGCTATCACACAGCATGCCTTATTCATATAAAGTTCAGTGCCTTGATCAAAGTCAACATCTCAATGTGAATTGGATGCCAAGTCTCTCCAACTCCAAAGCTGATGGTTTCTTCATTGTACCTTTCAAGAAGTGTAAGAAATGTTCCTATTTAGATATCATTCCAGGGAATAAATTGTAGACAAATAAAATAAGATATCTGAGACAACAGTGAAAATTATACATTACATTCTATGAAAGCACAATGGCTAACTCCCTGTACAACTTCAAAAAAGTTAAATATAGAAGGAGGAGCAAGATGGTGGAGGAGCAGGAGACCTGGATTTCGTCTGGTCCCAGGAATTCAGCTGAATAGGGATCAAACCATTCTGAACACCTACGAACTCAACAGGAGATCGAAGAAAAGAATAGCAGCAACTCTCTGAACAGAAAAGCGTCCACTTTCTGGAAGGTAGGACATGCGGAGAAGTGAATCTGAGGTGATATTCGGGAGGATAAATGGTCAGGGGAGGGCCCCCGTCGGCCACTTCTGGCAAGTGCTAGAGCAGCGGAGCACAAAATCAGAACTTTTAGAAGTCGGCTCCACTGAGGACGTCACTCCAGTGGCTAAGCGGGGCATGGAACCCTCGTGGGACAGTGTGGTCTCAGGACCCTCGGGGTCACAGAAAGACCAGAGGTGGCTAAGCGCGGCAGAGCTCCCAGGTATCGGAGCAGGGAAGCCGGCTGCAGAGACGGAGCTGAGGAGCGGGCTCTCAGCTCGGGGTGGCCATAAACTGTGATCGTCGACACAGTCGGGCCGCTGCTCCTCCAGCAGGGACCCAACAAGCGGCCGATCCGAGGAAACTCCTCTTTTTCCCCCAGGAGAAGCAATGCGGGATCGCACCGCAGGGATCTGCTGGGTTTGGAGACTCCACACGGAATCGTGCGCCAGAGATAGAAACGCTTGGTCACAGGCCAGGTGAGCACGGAGTGCAGCTGGAGACTGGGGAGATGGAAGTGGTTGACTGCTTTTCTCTTGGGGTGCACTGAGGAGTGGGGCCCCGAGTTCTTGGCTCATCCCAGTGGGAGATTGTGAGGCCGCGATTTCACTCTCGTCCTCCAAAGCTGTAGGGAAAGCTTGCAGGGAACAAAAGCTCCCCAGAGCAAACCCCAGCAGATTATTTATCTGGACCCGGCAAGGGTGGGGCAATTCCGCCTCCGGCAAAGACATTTGGGAACAATGGCAACAGGTCCCTCTCCCAGAAGATCCGTAAGAACAGCCAGCCAAGACCAAGTTTACTGATCAATGAGAACAGCACAACTCCAGTGCTAGGGGAATACAGTGAATAGATTTCATGGCTTTTTTCCCTCCTTTGAAATTCCAAATTCTTTGGAATTTCAAAGTTAATTTTTTTAATTTTCTTTTTTTCTTTCTTTTTTTTCTGAATTTTTCTTTTTCCCTTTTCAACCAACATCTTATCAATCCCGTTTTTAAAAATCTTTTTTATTTTTCATTTTTAGAGTTATATTCTATCCCTTCGTAGTAGTTAAGCTTATTTTTGGTATAAATATAAGTTGTTCTCTCTTTAAAATTTTGGGATACAGTTTCTTCTAACAGAACAAAATATGCCCTAAATCTCTAGTGTATGGCTTTTTTCTAGTCTCTGCCTGATCACATTCTCACCTGTTTTATTTTTTTTAATTTCTCTTCTTTCTTTTTTCAAACAGCTTCTTATCAGTTCCTTTTATAAAATCTTTTATAATCTTCATCTTTACAGTCAAATTCCATCCCTTCATAGTATTTACCCTTACTTTTGTATATATATAAGTTTTCTTTCTTTAAAATTTTGGGAGGGAGTTCCTTCTAACAGACCAAAATACCCTCAAAATCTAGCGTGTGGCACTGATCTATTCACAAGCCTGATCATATTTCATCATATTCTATTTTTTTATCTTTTTCTTTTTTTTTTCTTTTTTCTTTCTTTCCCTTTCTTTTCCCCCAGTTTCAGGTCTCCTCTGACTTGGTTAGTATATATTTTTCTGGGTTCATGGTTACCCCGTTAGCATTTTGTTCTCTAATTCATCTATTCTCCTCTGGACAACATGACAAGATGGAAAAAAATCACCTCAAAAAAAAAAAAGAACAAGAGGCAATACTGACTGCCAGGGACCTAATCAATACGGACATTAGTAAGATGTCAGAACAGAGTTCAGAATGTTTATAAAGATACTAGCTGGCTTGTAAAAAGTATGGAAAATACTAGAGAAATACTTTCTGGAGAAATAAAAGAACTAAAATCTAAACAAGTCGAAATCAAAAAGGCTATTAATGAGGTGCAATCAAAAATGGAGGCTCTAACTGCTAGGATAAATGAGGCAGAAGAGAGATATAGTGATATAGAAGACCAAATGATGGAAAATAAAGAAGCTGAGAAAGAGAGAGATAAACAACTACTGGATGACAAGGGCAAAATTCGAGAGGTAGGTGATACCATAATATGAAACAATATTGGAATAATTGGGATCCCAGAAGAAGAAGAAAGAGAGAGAGGGGCAGAAGGTATATTGGAGCAAATTATAGCAGAGAATTTCCCTAATTTGGGGAAGGAAACAGGCATCAAAATGCAGGAGCACAAAGAACCCCCCTCAAAATCAATAAAAATAGGTCAACACCCCGACATCTAACAGTAAAACTTCTGAGTCTCAGAGACAAAGAGAAAATCCTGAAAGCAGCTCAAGACAAGAGGTTTGTAACCTACAATGGTAGAAATAGAAACATTAGATTGGCAACAGACCTATCCACAGAGACCTGGCAGGCCAGAAAGGACTGGCATGATATATTCAGAGCACTAAATGAGAAAAATATGCATCCAAGAATACTATATTCAGCTAGGCTGTCACTGAAAATAGAAGGAGAAATAAAAAGCTTCCAGGATAAACAAAAACTAAAGGAACTGCAAACACGAAACCAGCCCTTCAAGAAATATTGAAAGGGGTCCTCTAAGCAAAGAGAGATCCTAATAGTAACAAAGACCAGAAAGGAACACAGACAATATACAGTGACAGTCACCTTACAGGCAATACAATGGCACTAAATTCATATCTTTCAATAGTTACCCTGAATGTAAATGGGCTAAATGCCCCAATCAAAAGACACAGGCTATCAGATTGGATAAAAAAACAAGACCCATCGTTATGCTGTCTGCAAGAGACTCATTTTAGAGCCAAAGACACCTCCAGATTGAAAGTGAGGGGGTGGAAAACCATTTACCATGCTAATGGACACCAAAAGAAAGCTGGGGTGGCAATCCTTATATCAGACAAATTAGATTTAAACCAAAGACTATAATAAGAGATGAGGAAGGACACTATATCCTACTTAAAGGGTCTATGCAACAAGAAGATCTAACAATTGTAAATATCTATGCCCCTAACATGGGAGCAGCCAATTATGTAAGCCAAATAATAACAAAAGCAAGGAAACACATCGACAACAATACAGTAATAGTGGGGATTTTAACACCCCCCTCACTGAAAAGGACAGATCATCTAAGCAAAAGATCAACAAGGAAATAAAGACTTTAAATGATACACTGGACTAAATGGACTTCACAGATATATTCAGAACATTCCATCTCAAAGCAACAGAATACACATTCTTCTCTAGGGCCCATGGAACATTCTCCAGAATAGATCACATCCTAGGTCACAAATCAGGTCTCAACTGGTACCAAAAGATTGGGATATTCCCTGCATAAATTCGGACCACAATGTTTTGAAACTAGAACTCAATCACAAGAGGAAAGTCAGAAAGAACTCAAATACATGGAGGCTAAAGAGCATTCTACTAAAGAATGAATGGGTCAACTAGGAAGTTAAAGAAGAAAAAAAATTCATGGAAACCAATGAAAATGAAAACAAAACTGTTCAAAATCTTTGGGATGCAGCAAAGGCTATCCTAAGAGGAAAGTATATAGCAATACAAGCCTTTCTCAAGAAACAAGAAAGGTCTCAAATACACAACCTAACCCTACACCTAAAGGAGCTGGCGAAAGAACAGCAAATAAAGCCTAAACCCAGCAGGAGAAGAGAAATAATAAAGATCAGAGCAGAAATCAATGAAAGAGAAACCAAAAGAACAATAGAACAGATCAACGAAACTAGGAGCTCGTTCTTTGAAAGAATTAACAAGACTGATAAAATCCTGGCCAGACTTATCAAAAAGAAAACAGAAAGGACCCAAATAAATAAAATCATGAATGAAAAAGGAGAGATCACAACCAACACCAAAGAAATACAAACAATTATAAGAACGTATTATGAGCAACTATAGGCCAGCAAATTAGATAATCTGGAAGAAATGGATGCATTCCTAGAGGTGTATCAACTACCAAAACTGAACCAGGAAGAAATAGAAAACCTGAAAAGACCCATAACCACTAAGGAAATTGAAGCAGTCATCAAAAATCTCCTGACAAACAAAAGCCCAGGGCCAGATGGCTTCCCAGGGGAATTCTACCAAACATTTAAAGAAGAATTAATACCTATCCTCTGAAACTGTTCCAAAAAATAGAAATGGAAGGAAAACATCCAAACTCATATTATGAGGCCAGGATTACCTAGATCCCAAAACCAGACAAAGACCCTATCAAAAAGAAGAATTACAGACCAATATCCTTGATGAACATGGATGCAAAAATTCTCACCAAAATACTAGCCAATAGGATCCAACAGTACATTAAAATGATTATTCACCACGACCAAATGGGATTATTCCTGGTATGCAATGTTGGTTCAACATCGGCAAATCAATCAATGTGATACAATACATTAATAAAAAAAGAGCAAGAACCATGTGATCCTCTCAACAGATGCAGAAAAAGCCTTTGACAAAGTAGAGCATCCTTTCTTGATCAAAACTCTTCAGAGTATAGGGATAAAGGGTACATACCTCAATATCATAAAAGCCATCTATGAAAAACCCACAGTGGATATCATTTTCAATGGGGAAAAACTGAGAGCCTTTCCCCTAAGGTCAGGAACACGGCAGGGATGTCCACTCTCACCACTGCTATTCAACATAGTATTAGAAGTCCTAGCCATAGCAATCATACAACAAAAAGAAATAAAAGGCATTCGATTTGGCAAAAAAGAAGTCAAACTCTCACTCTTTGCAGATGATATGATACTGTATGTGGAAAAACCAAAAGACTCCACCCCAAAACTGCTACAACTCATACAGGAGGAATTCAGTAAAGTGGCAGGATATAAACTCAATGCACAGAAATCAGTGGCATTTCTATATACCAAGAATAAGACAGAAGAAAGAGAAATTAAGGAGTCAATCCCATTTACAACTGCACCCAAAATCACAAGCTACCTGGAATAAATCTAACCAAAGAGGCAAAGGACCTACACTCAGAAAACTATAGAATACTTATGAAAGAAATTGAGGAAGACACAAAGAAATGGAAAAACGTTCCATGCTCATGGATTGGAAGAACAAATATTGTGAAAATGTCTATGCTACCTAGACCAATCTACACATTTAATGCAATCCCTATCAAAATATCATCAACTTTTTTTCAAAGAAATGGAACGAAGAATCCAAAAATTTGTATGGAACCAGAAGAGACCCCGAAAAGCCAGAGGAATCTTGAAAAAGAAAAGCAAAGCTGGCGGCATCACAATTCCAAACTTCCAGCTCTATTACAAAGCTGTCATCATCAAGACAGTATGGTACTGGCACAAAAACAGACACATAGATCAATGGAACAGAATCGAGAGCCCAGAAATGGACCCTCAACTCTATGGTCAACTCATCTTTGACAAAGCAGGAAAGAATGTCCAATGGAAAAAGTCTCTTCAACAAATGCTGTTGGGAAAATTGGACAGCCACATGCAGAAGAATGAAACTGGGCCATTTTCTCACACCACACACAAAAACAGACTCAAAATGATGAAAGACCTAAATGTGAGATAGGAATCCATCAAAATCCTAAAGGAGAACACAGGCAGTAACCTCTTCAACCTCAGCTGCAGCAACTTCTTCCTAGAAACATTGCCAAAGGCAAGGGAAACAAGGGCAAAAATGAACTATTGGTACTTCATCAAGATAAAAAGCTTTTGCACAGCAAAAGAAACAGTCCACCAAACCAAAAGACAACCGACAGAATGGGAGAAGATATTTGCAAATGACATATCAGATAACGGTCTAGTGTCCAAATTCGATAAAGAACTTATCAAACTCAACACCCAAAGAACAAATAATCCAATCAAGAAATGGGCAGAAGACATGAACAGCATTTTTCCAAAGAAGACATCCAAATGGCCAACAGACACGTGAAAAAGTGCTCAACATCTCTCGGCATCAGGGAAATCCAAATCAAAACCTCAATGAGATATCACCTCACACCAGTCAGAATGGCTAAAACTAACAAGTCAGGAAATGACAGATGTTGGCGGGGATGCGGAGAAAGGGGAACCCTCCTACACTGTTGGTGGGAATGCAAGCTGGTGCAGCCACTCTGGAAAACAGTGTGGCGGTTCTTCAAAAAGTTGAAAATAGAGCTACCCTCTGACCCAGCAATTGCACTACTGGGTATTTACCCCAAAGATACAAATGTAGTGATCCAAAAGGGTATGTGCACCCCAATATTCATAGCAGCAATGTCCACAATAGCCAAATTATGGAAAGAGTCCAGATGTCCATCAACAGATGAATGGATATAGAAGAAGTGGTATATATATATACACAATGGAATATTATGCAGCCATCAAAAAACCCCAAAATCTTACCATTTACAATGACATGGATGGAACCAGAGGGTATCATGCTAAGCGAAATATGTCAATCAGAGAAAGACATGTATCATATAATCTCAATGATATGAGGCGTTCTTAATCTTAGGAAATAAACTGAGGGTTGCTGGAGTGGTGGGGGGTGGGAGGGATGGGGTGGCTGGGTGATAGACATTGGGGAGGGTGTGTGCTATGGTGAGCGCTGTGAATTGTGTAAGACTGTTGAATCACAGACCTGTACCTCTGAAACAAATAATACATTATATGTTAAAAAAAAGAAGATAGTAGGAAGGAAAAAACGAAGCAGGGGAAAGTGGAGGGGTAGATGAACCATGAGAGACTATGGACTCTGAGAAACAAACTGAGGGTTCTGGAGGGGAGGGGGTGGCGGGATGGGTTAGCTGGTGATGGGTATTAAAGTGGGCACGTATTGAATGGAGCACTGGGTGTTATATGCAAACAATGAATCATGGAACACTACATCAAAAACTAATGGTGTAATGTATGGTGATCAACATAACATAATAAAATAAAATTTTTAAAAAAAGAAGAAAAAAATGTTAAATATATACGTGTACACACATATATATCTATCCCCATAGGGGAGAAATGTGCTATTTCTCTATTGTTCTAGTCTATTTTCCTACAATTCTTCCCTGTGTATTCTACTCATGTCATATCAAAGACTATTTCCTAAATACCTTATATCCTTGAATTATTTGGAATGCTCTTATATTCTTCGAAATATCCTTCCCCTCGGAAATACTATTCATCTGTCAAGACAGTTAACATGCCATGTTCTTGAACAGTACTACACCAATTTCTCTAACATAGTAAGCTGGGAATTATTATATGGCAACTATCATATTGGATCATATATTTTGCTTTGTGTATTTGCCTCTTACCAGACAGGTTGTTCCTCTATCCACAAACCAATTTCCTTTGCTAATTTTATGTTGACCCGTATCTTTGGTTTATCTTCTCCTGGAATTAAAATACCTACATCATATTTTAACTATTGTAGGCATAATTTTAAGTTTTCTAAGAATGTTTTAACATATATTTTAGAGAATTTTGCCCATTTGCTTATTTTTGTGTCTTTGTTTTTTGCTTTTGTTCTTACTTTCAATAACTATTCCAATTTTTAGTCTTTCCTTACTGCAGATTTGTTTCTACATTTAGCTCCCTAGAAATACTTCTTTCTTTCATCCATCTGACTTTTAATCTTATTCATTATTCAACAATATTTATTGAGCAAGATTATGGAAGCAGCAGTAATGATTCAATGAGCCTTGATTTATATTTTTTTATTCTGTGATTATATGCTTGGCTTTGTGTTCCATATCTTCTGTTATCCTATTAAGAATACTAAATAGTTTTGTAGTGTTTTCTTCTGGTTCTTATTTTGAAATCATTTTAGAGATATGAATTTGTTCTGAATGTTCAAAGAAACACTCTATGTCTTTTCTGTGGGTTAATGTGCACAGCTGCTAGCTAGGTCACTGGTGTCTACCATCTTTTCAACTACCGTGGCTCTTTTGCCCTGATCGAAATTTTTGACACTGTATAGAAACTAGTACGTGATAACAAATTCCGTAGTCTGAACTCCTACAAGGACGCTTCCTCCGTCTGTTCCACTTTTCAAATACATAAAGCATTACTCGCAGCCCCTCCTCCGCCTCATTGCTCACCACCCTCCAACCCCTACACCAACTTGTCCAGAAGCTTCAATGAATGTAATAAAAAAGACACAATTGTGGAACAGGGGGTAGGATGAAGGAAGCAGCGTACTGGCTCTCTTGAGAAAATACCACCCACACATTACAAGGATGCTTTTCACTCTTCTGGTTGGTGTAATCTTTGTGTTTCTGAGCCAGTCCACAGACATTGAGAGAATGATGGGGTTGCTAAAATCTTAAGTCAAATTCCTAGTTTTCTGGAAGAATGGGCTCCATATGAGATACACTCAGTGTGATCTACTTCAAATAAACTTGTTATTAATGGACAATTTCAGATTCTGGCAATGAGTTGACTTCTACCTCTAGTGTTTATTATGAGTGTTTTCCTCATTATCTATATGTTCATAATTACTTTGGTGAGAAATTAGGAGAGATAGCATTAAAGTCTGCAAGAAATAAACCATTTTAAAACTGAAGACTAACTATTAAATTTTAAAGCTGACACATTCAGATTCTCTGATTCCTTATATGACAATTAAGCTTTAAAACCAAATAATAAAGTGGATTAAATTATGAGGACTAAAATTTTGCTGTATATGATATAGAGAACCAATGGAGTAGAGATGTGTAGGTGTCAAAACTTTGAAGGGTTTGTGAAGAGTTTTATCTTAGTAGGAACCTAACCAATTAGCCTATTGTAGTTACATGCATAAGGGCAGAAGACATGAGAATCCTGGGTCAGAGACAAAGGAAAGTTTATTACCTATAATACTAGTGGCCAGAGTTATCATCACTTTTGCACCAGTTTCCTGAGCTTCAATTCCCACAAGGCAATGTAACAAGAGCTAGACACATGCATGAATGATACATGCAGTAAGTCATGGTATAGTTAGGAACCGCAGGCTTAGGAAACACTAATATTTTATTATAGGCTAAAAGCAAGCCAAGCCTGCCCAGATTGTTCTCCAGAAGGAGATATTATCTTTATCATAGTAGATAGTAACTATGCTTTCCCTTTGCTATGAAAGGAAATACTCGAACTTCTGAGACTGCATTATATAAAACTTCCTTGAAAAGATAATCCAGCATAAAAGGTTATCATTGTGCTTACAAAATGTGCAGAAATACAAGAGACCCATGGAGAATTGTCTCAACAGTACAGAAGAGGGAAAAAAACTAACATTTTTAAAACAATTATTATAGTCCAGTGCAACAAAAAGTGCTTCACACATATTATTTTATTAAATCTTCACATCCTATGAAGTATGCATTATAATATTCATTTTACAAAATCTCAGCTACATTAAGCAATTTTCCCAATTCACCAATCTTCTAAATGATATAGTCAAGATTTGAGCCCAAATTTATTTATCTCACTCTACTACTCTAAAGTAGAATGTCTTCTATGTTAAGATTTAATTTCAGAAAGTAGAACTTTTTAAAGAAAAAGCATGTTCTCACATTTTCAATAAAAAAGGGACCAAAATTAGAAGATTACTCATTGAAGGAAAAATTTTTTTATTATGTTATGTTAATCACCATACATTACATCATTAGTTTTTGATGTAGTGTTCCATGATTCCTTGTTTGCGTATAACACCCAGTGCTCCATGCAGTACATGCCCTCTTTAGTACCCATCACCAGGCTAACCCATCCCTTCACCCCCCTCCCCTCTAGAATCCTCAGTTTGTTTCTCGGAGTCCATAGTCTCTCATGGTTCGTCTCCCCCTCCAATTTCCCCCCCTTCATTCTTTCCCTCCTGCTATCTTCTTCTTCTTCTTTTTTTTTTTTAACATATAATGTATTATTTGTTTCAGAGGTACAGGTCTGTGATTCAACAGTCTTACACAATTCACAGTGCTCACCATAGCACATAGCATCCCCAATGTCTATCACCCAGCCACCCCTTAAGCAATTTTTTTCAAAGTTTTTAAAAAAAAATTTGCAAAAAGAATTGCTTAACTGATGTTTCTAGAAGTTTCCACCCCAGAGAGAGGATAAAGCTGAGTGACTTAGGCAGTCTCATTATTTGACTGACAAGAGCTGTTGGAGGTTGCCTCTTCTAGAAATTACCATGAGCTCAGTACCTTGGACATCTCCCCAAAGTGTTGTTTGTAGCTTAGGCCACTATGCGTGTTAACATTGTTCTAGGGAATGAAAAATTCTATTCCTTTCCATTCTTGCACTGAAAAAACAAGGTATTACCATATCAATTGAAATTATCTTTTCCATATCCAAAATGATAACTTTGAAATATTTCTTAAGTAACTTTATATTTGGGGTAAAGGATGAGTGTCCAAAGATATACTTCACCCTATTTAAAATAACAAGTCCTCCTTCATAATTAGCACTCCTTAACACAATCTCTTATTTCTTTCTCCATAGCATTTATCACTGACATATTAAATTTTATTTGATAGCTTGTCTGCCTTCCATAATTACAACATTGGCTACATGAAGACAGGAATTTCCGTTATTTACCTTCATGCTTTCAAAAGCCTCCATGCCTATCACTGGAAACTCAACATACGTAGTTTTAATGAGTCAATATAGATAGATGGTTCTTGTGCAGTTATTCAGATGTCATATAAATTATTTCTTATTTAATCGACAATCATGTTTCAAATGTTATCAGTAGTGTATATGCCCCCAAATGCGCTTTTGCTGGTTAATTAATTCATATTTTATATTTTAATATGTTTATATTTGTGTTTTGTGAATTTCCACTCATCATAAGCTACCTGGAGCAATAAATATGTCATTTTTTAAAAATCTGATAGTGTTAAAATGGAAACAAAATAAATGATGTGGTTGTTAATTCTTTTATAAAATAATGGCATTGGTTCTGTTTCGTTCTTGAATCTGTTTCAGATTCCAGAAACAGAAACGTGAAAAAGATTCTATAGTTCCCAACTTGCAAAAAGAAATGTGTAGAATAAATGTAGAAACCCACAGGCTGTTTTAATATTGATTATCTACACCCAGCTGCAATTCTTGCTTCTCCTCTGGAGACTGACCTAGTTGTCCTAAGGTGTTGCTCTGGGTGAAAGAGGACACGTCTCTGAGATCAGGCTGTTACATGGTGGAAATAATCACCAACAGATGGTGATAATCTGTTACCAGTCTAATGGAGATCCCTGAAGATATGCTGGGAAATGAAGTTTTCACTAAAGGACACTTGCTACTAAAGTACAAAGTGAATAAACAGAATATCCGGTACAGCTGGAAGGGAAGCTGCTTCTGATTAGAGGAGAGGAATACACAGCCAGTTTAAGTTCCAGTGGCAAAAATCACTCTACATCAATTTCTGTATCTACGCCTAACTTTTAGCCTTGTTGACTATTCAACCACTTACCCCGCTGTTTCCTGAGCATTGGATGGACTTACTGACAGCTGTTGGGTCAAGACACCTAACACATGTGGACACGTACACCTTGGCCTGTCTGAGAGAATTCGTGCTCTGTACTTTTAGAGCAAGGGTCAAGGCTACTCAGGATTTATTTCTTTGCTCATCCTTATGGTAGGATACATAACCTGGATGTTATTAAGGTATGGATACTTTTAAAGAGGCTTTTTATTTGTGTGGTTGAACTTAGCTACTGTCTGTTATGAACAATAGTAAATGCCACTTAATGAAAAACACCATGAACTAAAAATGCTGTATATAAACTTGCTACTCAGAGTGCAGCTACTCAGAGTGTAGTCCGTAGACCAGCATTATCAGCACCATCTGAGAATTCATTAAAAAAGCAGAATTTCAGTCCCACCTCTAAGTACATTGAAATCTGCAATTTTCAAGATCAGCAGTCACACCTGTCCACATTAAAATTTGAGAAGCATTCCTCTGACACTACAATACTTTCACATGGCATTACAAATTACAAAGAGAATTCCAAATATAAGGTTTGAATGGTGAAAGGATAAATTGAAATATGCCACCATGATGTGATGATGTTGCTGTTCCCCAGAAATGATCCTTGGTAAATTTTCCAATCTATTTATGAGAGTGATATCAATTCCAATGACCCAAATTCATATATTCAATCAGCAAGCTGTCTCAAAGATTTCTATCTACCTCATAAATCTGTCAAGCCTAACCTCAGTGTGTAAAAAATGAATTTACTATTCTTGTCCCCACCCCCCAATTTTTCTCTATTACGTCCTCTATCTTGGTGAATAGCTTTACCACTAATAGCACATGAGGAAGAAAACTTAACATGTGTCATGGGTTCTTGCTTCTCCCTATCTTTCATATCTGATAATTCACTATTTCTCATTCGTTGTACTTTGAAAATATCTCTTGAATCTTCCTCTACTCCAGTTTCTGCTACTATTGTTTTAGTTCAAGTCTCTATTATTCCCCAGCTGCCTTATTCCTATAAAAATAACTAGTCAACTTTTCTTCCATCTTGCCTTCCTCTGGAGAAATTTCCAGAACATAAGTCTGATTATGTCATTTGATTAAGCCATAAAAATAAAACCTTATGGGGCACCTGTATGGCTCAGTCAGTTGAGCCTCTGCCTTCAGCTCAGGTCATGATCCTGGGGTCCTGGGATCGAGCCCCCCATCGGGCTCCCTGCTCTGCGTGGAGCCTGCTTCTCCCTCTCCCTCTGCCTGCCACTCCCCCTGTTTGTGGTCACTCTCTATCAAATAAATAAGTAAAATCTTTAAAATAAATAAATAAATAAAACCTTATGACTGCTCATTTCTTATAAGATTAAATCCCTTAAAAATCAGCCCCAAACTACCTTTCTAAATTTATCTTTGGCCCCTATGATTCTTGGACTCTTCACCAACTTGTACAGCTGCTTGGCATTCCTTGCACATGAAAGATCCTTTAGCAGTTGAGTACCTTGGAAAAGCTTTTCCATCTACCAGAATGATTTTCCTCCTTTTTTCTGCATGACAAACTCCTGTTCATACTTCAAGACTCAACTCAAATGACTTCATGACAATAAAGGACACAATAGGAGATTTTCTCAACCAGCTATTTTGTAGACAAATTGCAATATACTATATCTTCTCACCTTTTGCAATATGACTTTGCAGATTCTCTCAACAAGAAGTAGAGTCTAGGTTTTCACTCCTTGAATCCAGGCTGGATTTTTTACTTATTTTGCACAGTAGAATGCAATGAAACTGACTATCGGACAGTTCTGAGCCTACGCCTCAAGACACTTAGCATGCTTTCATCTCTGCTCAGAGACGTGCAGCTGTCCTGTGAAGAAGCCCAGAGTAACCTGAAGGAGACTGAGACTAACTGTGTCACCTGGATACTTCCAAAACAACCTAATATCCACTGACAGAAACCAACCCAAATCACCAGAAATGCCTATCCAACCTACAGCAGACCTGACTTAGGGGTTCGTGAGAAAAAAAAATAATTCTTACTGTTTTAATCCATTGTGTTTTTGTGGCAATGACAAACTGATACAGATACAAAAATTTAAAATAAGCCTTTAACAACGTTCAGCAAACTATAGCTGCAGGCCAAGTGTGGCCCATGGTCTGTTTTAGTATATAGTACAGCCCTTGAACTAATAATGCTGTTTACATCTTAAAGGATTGTTAAAGAAAAAAAAAAAGACAGACTATATATGTCTTATAAGGCCCATAAGGCCTAAAATATATTCTGTTTGGACTTTACAGAATAAAGTTCACCAATCCCTGAACCACAGTAATGAGTAATCTGTGTTATTGGTAAAGAGATAGAAAAATAGGCCAATTCACAGAATGGAGATCCCAGGATTTATCCACACATATATGGACTCCTGTTATATGACAGAGTTGATATCACAGATCTGTGAAGAAAAGATAGATTTTTCAATATATAGTCCCTAGATAATTGGTTATCTATATCAAAAGAAAAAAGGAAAAAGAAAAAAAGATGGAATCACTTACAAGTAATTTGAACTCTAAAGATTCAGGAGGTAATATAAGAAAATATCCTTAGAACCTTGAATGAAGAAAGATTTCTTAAGACACAAAAGCACCAATATAAAGACTGATAAAATTACGACATTAAAATGCAAGATTTCAAGTTATGAAGGTACATTGTAAAGTAAATTAAAAGACTAACCACAGAGAAGGAAAAGATATTTGTAACACAGGTAACTAACAAAGACTACTGTTAGAATAAATAAAGAATTCCTACAAAGCAATAGGTAAAAAAAAAAAAAAAAATTGGAAAACTAGGGAAGAGAATTGAGCAGGCACTTGACAAAAGATAAATTCAAATGGCCACTGCTGGGTCATATGGTAACTCTATTTTCAACTGTTTGAGGAACCTCCATACTGTTTTCCAGAGTGGTTGCACCAGCTTGCATTCCCACCAACAGTGTAGGAGGGTTCCCCTTTCTCCACATCCCCGCCAACATCTGTCATTTCCTGACTTGTTAATTTTAGCCATTCTGACTGGTGTCAGGTGGTATCTCATTGAAGTTTTGATTTGGATTTCCCTGATGCCGAGTGATGTTGAGCACTTTTTCACGTGTCTGTTGGCCATTTGGATGTCTTCTTTGGAAAAATGTCTGTTCATGTCTTCTGCCCATTTCTTGATTGGATCATTTGTTCTTTGGGTGTTGAGTTTGATAAGTTCTTTATCGATTTTGGATATTAGCCCTTTATCTGATATGTCATTTGCAAATATCTTCTCCCATTCTGTCAGTTGTCTTTTGGTTTTGTGGACTGTTTCTTTTGCTGTGCAAAAGATTTTATCTTGATGAAGTCCCAATAGTTCATTTTTGCCCTTATTTCCCTTGCCTTTGGCAACATTTCTAGGAAGAAGTTGCTGCGGCTGAGGTTGAAGAGGTTGCTGCCTGTGTTCTCCTTTAGGATTCTGATGGACTCCTGTCTCACA